>NW_026527002.1:49084586-49269586 GCF_024362965.1 Panthera pardus
GTTGTGGTTTGTATTCCCTACATCACCTTTCATGTTGTACCAAGACTGCTTACAGTATATCAAAGTTAAATATGTGCAGTTTTATTATCAATAGTACGTTATGACTCAAGAGAAAATATTGAGTCATGATCTATGGAGTGTCATACATTCACTAAGATAATAACAATTCCTCTGCCAATGATAGAATTCTAAAATTAACTTTGTAAATTTAAGGAATTGTTCACTTTTATTTACTTACGAATTTCCAGCACGTAGAATAATGCCTGGCACATTGTAGGTCCTCGACAAATATTTGTTGAATGAATGCATGAAATATTGTTTAACAATTGAAAAGTTCCTTCACATAGTGCATTATGTATCACTAAAATAATCTTGCCATTCTATAGATGTTTGTATTAAAATGTATATTGCTATCACCTCTTTGTAACAAAATTTTAAGTGCACTACCTTTGGGCAGGGATATTTTATTGCTTTATATATATATATATATATATATATAACTTGGAACAAGTTGTGTTCTTGTTAGTTGTTGAATGATTTATCGACTTCTATATTGAGGTTCTTCCTATGCTATGTACAATGATTTTAAACAACTCCATGCTGTTGTGACTAGTGCTAATGTGCTGCCTGATAAGGAGATTATAGCAGCCCTTCTATAATTCTCAATTATTCGCATTATAATGGGTGTATATAATTTTAAAAGTACTTTCCAAAAGGAAAGTTCTGTAGAACATATGAAATTTTTTATCTCCCCAGGATTTTTAAAGATAGAGTTTTGACCTCATTTGTTGGCATATGAAGTCACAACTTTTTAAAATTCACTTTTAATATCTTTTATAGCCATAGTCTATTGAGATATGAGTAGTTCCATTCTTTGTAATAATAAATCTACCCGAAAGCCAACATAGAGCTGATAATGAAAGTCAGGGTTGAAGAAGTTTTTAATGGGCTTATCAACAAACATTCTATATACCATCTAGTTTCTGCCTTGTAGAGTCTATTCAAACCATGGTTTTCCTTTAATGTCCCTTTAATTGTAATTCTTTTTTCTTTTTTATAAGTAAAAGAAAGGGGAGCCTAAACCAACCTTGTTATTTCCACTATGAGACAAAAGGACTTGTTTTTCAGTTTTTTGTTTGTTTTGTTTTGCTTGAAGGTATGGATGGTTTTAACAATGTTTTTGTAAATGTTGATATGAACACTTAAGTAGATACATAATTGTGTAATTTTCTTTAGCTTTAAAGGAGATATAAAATATCTCTTTTAGAAGTTTCGACTTCCCACTGATGTTAACGGTACATGAGCCAAACTAGGCTATCAATAGGTGGTCTAAATCAAATTATGTCTGGATTATCACTTAAAAGTTATCAGAAGATAATTTAATGGCATTATTTCAAAATCACAGTAATGACACATTTATTTATCTAATCCTGTTCAACAGCTAAAAAATGATCAACTCCTAGTTTAATTCCTTTTGATTTGGGTTATATTTTCGTCTATTAATGAAATTAATTTAAAACTTTATAGATGTTGGTTTTCATGATGGTACATTATTAGTTACCTTCTCCTTGTTTGAGAACCAGAGTAAACAGGAGCAATATAAGAAAAGTACAATGTACTAAACAACTGTTAAGGTATTATTATTTTTTAAAATTTTCTCCAGACCTTGATGTACTGGCATTTTGTAAAAGTAAAAAAGAGTTTATGTATCATTTTTTGGTTCTGTAACATAAAAGGTGCATAATATTATTTTTCTAAGAATATATCAAGCTTATAGACAAAGTATTTTGACTACTTTACACAGTTATCACATACCACAAATATTTTAGGGGCCACAATTACTCTTTTACAAATCAAAGTCAACATAAAAGAAGACAATATGATAATTTATTAATAAAATACTTATTTACTTACATAACATGTCAGAAACTTATTAAATAATCTCTTAGTCTCCTTATCGTCACTCACTATATCATGAATAATTTGACATTTGTGTCACTGAGAGTAACAAATATATACATCTGGTCTTATTTTTTTCTTTACTTCTGCAAATACAGAAGTTAATGAAGAAACGGGGCATAAGGAAGAGCAGTGGGGAGAAAAGCAGGGTGAAGAGGTCAAGGCAGGTCTGTCTGTGTTTCTAAAATAAGTAACTGAATGTTTGGGAAGTATGACTTTTATAAATACTTTTATATGACTTTTATAAATAAGTATGACTTTTATAAATATGTCATACTTTTGGGAAGTATGACATTTATAAATGCGCAATAAAGAATAGATTGTTTTTCAGCACTAATTTTTAAATAAATTGTCTAATTTTATTGATGGAGAAATATTACATAAGCTATCTAGATAACTTATCAGAATATTTGATTTATCCATTGGAACATGTTCCTTAATGTTAAAATCAAACTAAAATTGTAGACAATGCGTCTGACCAAATTTATACTTATCCTTTCCCCCAACTCTGTATTCAATTCATCTGTTTATTAAAAACTGTTTGAGTATCTACTGTGGGTTACACGGAGTAGAACTATATTGCAATCCTAGCCTCCTCTCTATAAAAATTTTGGTTTTGTAGAGGCAAATTGTAAGTAAATATAGAGCAGAATATAAATTCCATTAAAGCTTTTAGAGGCTACCTCTATTTTCTTCATCATTTTTTCCTAAAATAAAAATTTACCGTACATTCCAGTTTTCATCCCAGCTCAATATTGCTCTAATGTTTATTGACAATCATAATTTCTTCCCAAAGAGTCCTCCTTCTAAGTGGTGTGGAAAGAGCCTTCATTGTGTTTTTTTTAAGTCCCTATTACATTTATATACCATAATATCTCTTTCCCTATATTAGACACTCAGTATTGACATTTGTGATGCGTGTGAATATACTTTCTTAAATTAAATAAACATAAATATTCTAGTACAATCCTATTCTATTGAAATGTGTGGCATTAAAGTCAGAAGTTTGGCTTCGTTGGGCATGTTAAGATTCTGAGGAAAAAAAAGTGATGGTCATGTTATTTGCCACTTTCTTTGTCAGAATGTTCCTGAAAGGATTTAAAACTTAAAATGTTACATAATCAGTAAATACATGTATATACTTCTTTTTTCAAATTATCACTCTTTTTCTTTGAAACACTGAATTGAATCCTAATCTTTTCTTAGCTGTCAGTTAAAAAATTTTTTTTACTTTCTTTGAACAATAACTTTAGACCTAATTTTACCCTGTTTAACTCATCACTTTTTATTCATGAACAGTATAGTCTCCTTTATATGCCTTATGTTCTCTCCTTTTTCATTGTGTGAAAGCAATTTCCTTATGTCATCGATGCATTCTGTCAGTATATATAGTATAAGACACAAGACCTCTTAAACTGTAGTTGCTGATTGTCATTAACTATTTTCAATGTCGAAAGACGAGAAGAATCATCAGAGTGCATCTGATCATGAAAACAAAGGCAAGTGTAGCTGCATATTTATAAAAATGTATAACTATCTCTGTTCTGAATAGCTAATATTTTAACGACTAGAATGTCACACATCTTCCATTTTCCTGCAGTGCTATAGGAATAACCTGTTTGGAGCATACCATAAAAGTGAACTTCATTTTAATTTACGTGTGCAATTAATGTTTTCCTATTTGCCCATTCCTATATATCTCATATCAGTCCATATGAACACTGAAATGCTTTCACACTGTTTATGAATTGGCTTCCACAGGAAAGTCATTTTGTTGGATGTCATTAGTTTGGGGGCTTCAGTGGTAGTTAATATCATTTTTATTTATTTTTCACTTCCTTAAGATAAAGCCTATTTGTTGGACCAGTTTGTTACCTATGCTTTATTCTCAAAACTAACTTAGTGAATTATGTCAATTATTAAATTAGCATAAAACCACAACTACAATCTTCTAATTTAGTATAAAATTACTCCTTATTCCTCATTTTATTTTTGTTCCTACTACTTTTATCATAGGATGGGAAGGATATACTTTACTTTTGTGTTCATTAATGTGAGGTGTCATGTTTAATGCATGAATTTGTTTCCCTAGTGTGTGATTTCATCTTTTGTGGTGTGCTTAGTTTTTATTTGGGTTGTTAGTGACCTTAATTACTAACCGCTATTGTCTGTTTTCAATGTTAAAAAGACAATGAGGGAGAAACACCAAGCTCATCTAATAATGGGAAAAAAGGCAAGTCTAATATGAACTTAATAGTGCCTTTCTCTATATTAGACACTCAGTATTGACATTTGTGGTGTGTGTGAATATGCTTTCTTAAATTAAATAAACATAAATATCCTAGTACGATCCTATTCTATTGAAATGTGTGGCATTAAAGCCAGAGGTTTGGCTTTGTTGGTCTTGTTAAGATTCTGAGGAAAAAAGTGATGGTCATGTTTTCATGCAAAAAACACAACAAAGATATTTTCTAATCCAGAAATTGTTTCAAAACTGAACGATTTAAAAAATATTTTAAAGCAAAATTTTAAAGTAGAAAATGACATGAACTTAATTGTGAGTTCAACAATATTAAATGAACATATATAATATTTGTAGTTCACAGTTTTATACACATGCATTAATATATTGCCTGGGTGAGTAAAAAGATGATCAATTTCAGTACTTAGATTTAGTTTCCTTGTAATTATTGGTGACTTAATTTTTTAACCCAGCACAACTAACTTCTGTCAGGAAAAGTAGGACTGTATATGTGTTGTAGTAATTGCTAATCAAATATAACTACATGTATTGACTGAGAATGTCGGCATTTTAAGACGGTTATAAAAAAAATCGTTGTTCTAAAATTTCTCTATATCATTACAATTTGCCCTTGTTATGGGCCAAATTAAGAAATTAATAGCTTTTGTGTCAGTAATTTTTAGTTACAATGTCTTTTAGTCTTGGATTCTTTCTGTCCTGTCTTTGTCTGTTATGAGTACTGTCTACAGTGTTGGGTGTGATATTTAATTAGCGTTAAGATAATTTAATAATGTTTCTTACTGTGGAGTGTCATTTATTTACACCCCTCTCAGCGTATAATTCTTAAAATGTGCTAAGTTAGGTAAAAAAAAAAGAGAGAAAATAACATAGCAAAATAAATAAAATGAAATCAAGTATTATCAAATATTAACATTCTCCATAAAACAATAAAAATTTAAATAAGCCCTCAATGTGCATTTACATATTTGTCATTTTTATCTATTTCTTAACCTCTATGATCTTTGCTTAGCACCTACGAAAGCATATGTTCATATGAACTGAAATTTATGTCACTGATCCGAAAGAGTAAATATATCTTCTTAAATGTCAGGGTGCAACAATTTTAAGAACATTTAATGCCATTTTGTATTTAAGCACATTTAAATAAAGGTATCAAAAGAACAAGGACTTCACAGGAGGTAACCAATGTAAATACTTGAACTGAGGAAGTACTTTCAGCAGGTTTTTTGGCTTCCTGACCTCTAGTTGACCCTGAATACCGCTATTATCTTTTACTTCTAAACTGTTCTCCATTCTTGTTATTCCTTTGATATTGCATGTAAAAGTTCTACTGACAATGAGAATGGGGACCTCAGTCACTCCCACTCATGATTAATGTATTTTTATCATTTATATAAAAATCATCTTTACTACAAAACGTCACTATGTTATGTAGATCAATCCTACATATGATATAGTTGGACCTAGAAAGAAGTTCACGTATAAAATTTGAAAGATGAGAACTCTATATATTTTGCATATACTACCTCATGTTTTTATTTAGTGTAATATTTTGATGACCTACTTATAATAAAGTTCTGGGTATCTAATTTTTCCCTTTGCTCTTTGCTTTTGGGAGAGACAAATGTACTGCTTTAAATCTCATAGTAAAAGTCCATGAGTAAGATTAAGGTGGGAGGTTGTTTTTAAATTGGTTAAAAGCATATTTATGGATTAGAGAAACTTCCAGAGGTTAAAAAGATGTTCCTGTGTTCCTTCTACTTACATATTGACTTAAAAAAAAGGGGGGGGGGGCGCCTGGGTAGCTCAGTCGGTTAAGCGTCTGACTCTTGGTTTCACCTCAGGTCATAACCTCACAGTTCATGGGTTCAAGCCCCATATCGGGCTCCATGCTGACAGTGCGGAGCCTGCTCGGGATTGTGTCTGTCCCTCTCCTTCTACCCTCCCCCCTCCCCAACCAAAAGTAAACAAATAAATTTAAAAAAAAAAGTAAAAAAAAAAAAAAAAAGGTAACCATGAATTCCAGCTGTAACCATGTGTTAAAAATGGCCAAGCATTGAATTGAATGATGGATTTATCACCATCCTCTCTTCTGGTTTAAAATGCAAAGAGAGGAAATAATAAAGATAGCTTTATTCTACATCTTGCTATGAAGTGCCCACATTTGATTTTGGAATAGACATAGTGTATGCTCCCCTTCAGTTAGTAAGATATGTGATCAGTCAGCCAAAATGTCTCCATTAACCCTGTATTAACATTAGATTCTTTAGTACTTGGAATCCATTTCTGAGTTCTCAAATGACACTCTACCTAAGCCAATCCCTTTTGATACATTGGCTCTTCATACCCCTAACGAGCTAAAATGTGACTAGACTATCCTTATCCCATAGTATAGCACTATAAATTAAGACTCAAAGAACAGCATAATTGGTGAGTTTCTAACTAATTATAATTTGTTTATTTATTCATTATTTCTACAAATAATTTTGGGGTACCTATGATGTTCCAGTCTCTGTTCTGGGTGCTGGAGATATACTAGTGTGCATGTCAAACAAGCTCCCTGCCTTCATAATCCTTACATTTATTGGAGGAAGCAAATGATAAATAAAAGAACATATAATATTGTTTCACATACTGACAAGTACAAACAGGAAAATTCAGTGAGGATAATGGAGTAGATAGTATTCAAGAAAGTAGAGTAAATAATTCTTGATAATGCATTCTGAGAAGTATTCCCATCTAAGTAATATTTGAGCAGAAACCTCAATCAAGTGACAGAATTACCCCCTTGAGGGCCAGGGAAGGAAGAGTGCTCTTGGCAGAGGCAACAGCAAGAAGGAGGACTCTGATATGGGAGCCAGCTTGACTTACTCGAGAGAAAGTGAAGAGGTCAGTTGGGTACCACAGAGTGAGCAAGCTGAATAGTAGTAGGTGTGGTCAGAAGGGACTGGGGCAGGTGACTCATATTATCTATCAGTCAGTGTTAGGATTTTTTTATTTTTACTCAGTGAAATGGGAAGATTTTCATTCAAGTGACACAACACCATTTCTTTTTGAAATAACATCAATTTAATTGGCATGTTGAGCCTAACCTGAAAGAATGGAGATTAGAAACAGGGAGGCTTTTGCGATAACCTGGCAAAGAGGTGATGGTGGCTTAGATGGCTAGTGACAGGAGGAGTTGGACTCTGGGTAGATATTAAAGATAGAGCCTTAACGGATAAAGGGGAAAACTTGAGAAGAATCATTCGGTGGGCTCAAGTGCTGAGTTTTGGATATAAGTCAGAGATCCCCTTAGACATCTAAGATAAGATGCCAAATAGGTGGCTTAAAACATGGTCTGGACTTCAGGTTAGAGATTTGG
Organism: Panthera pardus; assembly: GCF_024362965.1. NCBI lineage: Eukaryota > Metazoa > Chordata > Mammalia > Carnivora > Felidae > Panthera > Panthera pardus. The sequence goes on from NW_026527002.1 coordinate 49,092,173, forward strand.
ACTGTTGGGGAGTTAATCTCATAATAAGAGAGATTTAGGAACGCAAGGCTGAGATCACCGAGAGAACAAGCATGGAAGAGGTTTAGGGACTATGACCTGAACTGCTCTCATATTTAGAAGTTGACAAGATGAGGTAGCAGGGTATTGAGAAATAGGAGGGGAACCATGGAGTGTAGAGTCTCTGAGTACAAGTGAAGAATGTACTTGAAGTGGGAGAGAACTGTTGAGCATGAAACCATAGATTTAGCAGGTAGGAAGTCATGCTAACCTTCATTACTAACAGCTTTGTTGGAGACATAGGCAGTAGAAGGCTGAGTAGAATGGATTTAAAAGACGAGAGAAAGAGAGATGGTGAATATAATGCCTTTGAAAGAGTTTGGCTGTAAAGAGAAGAAAATCAATAAAAATCTGTAACAGAGGGAAGAGATCATAGAAACAGAATACATGCAGGATATGTGGGAAGCTGTGTGCGTGCGCGCGCGCGTGTGTGTGTGTGTGTGTGTGTGTGTGTGTTTTCTAAATCAAGATCTGCCAGTTTGCTTTGTAGAGTCATGTGGCCCCAGCCATCTGCCTATAGTTTACCAGGGTAATTATCGGTATTCTGTGGCTTTACTCCTAGATTTAGAGTGAAGACTTTTAGATTTACAAGGAACCTTATAAATCTTTTCCTAAAACTGCTTTCCTTTGTTAATAAAGGAGCAGAATTCTAGAGGATAATCAGCTTTGTTCAACCCACATGGTAACACATCTCTAGTCTTGACTCCCAGTGTAAGCATTTCTATACTGTGCCTCTTCAGATAAGTGACAGTCTCCTTGCATGGGTTTCAACCATTTATTTTCTTTTAACTATTAGCTAATGGTTTAGTTCATTTCAACCAATATGTGCTATTTTCAGTATATGGCACTAGTTGGTTATTGAGAATGCAGTAACGGATTCCTGCTTTGGGGAGGTCTCAAGTTAAAACAATAATAATATATAATAAGAATAACAAAACGGGGCTGGTAAAATTATTTTATAGCATGTCACTTACATAGTGTCTTAAAGATTGTGATATATAGGTATAAAGAAGAGGTAAGTTTTGAGGGGTTCTGGGTAGGTTTTCAGCCTAAGATATTTCTTCCACTGCTTGTCATAGTTTATATTCTGCTCATCTCTGATGGCTTAATTATTTTAATAATAAAAAGCTTTTAGGCTTTCCAGAACACTGAAATCTAAGTGTTCCTGAGGAGACTGACCTGAGCTATTCTCACATACAGATCTTCATAGGCAGAAAGTTAGAGCCTATGAGTGGGGAAAGGCAGGTATAGGGAAAGGGGTACTGTAACATGTGGTAGAGTACTAGGTACCTTAGAAGAGTCATAATGACAAATTCTGCCTTGAACTACCCCTACTCTACTCGTCTACTCTAAATAACGTTGCTTGCTTTGTAGCCGTGCTATATATTTACTTTCTTTGAAAACAGTTATGTCTTTATTTTATTTTGAGAGAGAGACAGAGTGCAAATGGGGGGAGGGCAGAGAGAGAGGAAGACACAGAATGTGAAGCAGGCTCTAGGCGCTGAGCTGTCAGTACAGAGCCTGACATGGGGCTCGAACTCACGGACTGTGAGATCGTACCTGAACTGAAGTTGGACGCTTAACTGCCTGAGCCACCCAGGCACCCCTATAAATTTACTTTCTTAAATAATTTGGTATATTTAAATTGCTCAGAACAATACTGGTCACATAATAAGTACCGTGTAAGTGTTAGCTGTTATTACTAATGTTTCTTAGTGATGTCGTGCTCTGATTTTGCATTTTTAGCACACAGTCTGAAAACTTTCAATTTAAAGTAAAAGCACCTGGTTATAAAAGTAAAACTGAGCCACTTATTCAATAGATACTGTTTAGTAGTTTTCAGGAAATTATTAATCCTGATACTGTTTTTGATCACATAGCTTGCATAAGACACAATACCACAGGGAATAAGTAAGGCTAGATTACAGCATTAGTTATTGCATAACATGCTAATACATTTGTACATGTTTTAATCCATGTGTAAAAATCAATATGCAAATACTTAGAATACTTTGCTCTAAGTCAGAGAACTATTGAAATCACTAGTGCTTTTCAGGTTCTGTAGTGTTTAGAGGACTCCACTGGAAGTCAATACTTGGCTCTTAAGCTCATTTCTACTGGTAGGCCTATGACCTCTGGTAAGGCTTTTAATTTCTCTGCACCTCAGTTTCCTCTTCTGTAAAACAAAGTATTCTGTAAGAATTTTCTAAAGAAACGAAGTGTTTTTGGAGATGTAGCTAATACGATCTAAAGTCTCAAATGGTTTTGCTTCCAATTTATTGTCTATGTTTTTACTGTTATTTGTTAATTTCGTTTGGTTTGGAAACTTAACAGATATAACCTCTAACTGACTATTTAGTGAGTCACTCACTATCAGGTTTATAGACTAAGCCCTACCATGCTACCTATCAAAAAGTCACGTCCCTAAACATATAAAAGGAAAAATATTTTGTCCTTTGAGCCTCAATGTATAGTCATCTACTTTATTTCAAATATAGATAACCTTGCAATGAGAAAGAAAGGAAGGAAAGGAGGAAGAAGAGAGGGGAAAAAAAAGTTTACAAAGGAACCAAAATTAATAAAGTATTTTTGACAGTTTCTGTAAAAGATACTTGCTTCTACAAGTATTTAGGGGCGCCTGGGTGGCTCAGGGGGTTAAGCATCTGACTCTTGATTTCGGCACAGGTCGTGATCTCACAGTTTGTGAATTCAAGCCCCACATCGGGCTCTGTGCTGACAGTGCAGAGCCTGCTTGGGATTCTCTCTCTCTCTCTCTCTCTCTCTCTCTCTCTCTCTCTCTTTCCCTCCCCTCTCCTGCTCTTTCTCTCTTTCTCTCTCAAAATAAACAATAAAAAAAAAATAAAAATACAAGCATTCTAGAAATTGGAGAGCATTTAGAGTATGGGCTGACTGTGTTTTGCTGCCTCTCTGTATTATGAATGATTCTTGGGCAAGGAGAGTACTGTACCCATGTCTTAATTTCCAAATTTGAATTATATCTAGATAGGAATGGATTTTATATTTCCTAAATATAACATTCGTTGCCAACTAAGGCCAACGACCATTTGACCAAAATTTATATGGAGAAATTCAGGGATATCATAAAACAGCAAGGCATGTATCATATATTTTTGAGCATTCAATCACATCTGTATTATGGAATAGTAAGTCAGTGATGATGAACAGGATGGCTCGAAAGAAAAGAGACAGGACCAATGACTGTTTTAAAAGCGTATTTCAGTAGTCTGCTGTGATGGTCTGAACTATATCAGAGACCACAGTAAAGATGAATAAATGCATTTAAAAATTTCCCTCCTCATTCAGTTCCACAAGCCTAAGTGAATCAGTTGTAGAAGTTAAAAGTACTTCCAGATAAATATTCTAAAATTTCTTTTCCTAGTCTTTCCTTCTTGGAGGCCATTTCTCCTTATTTTACTTTTCTTTCCCTTTTTTAAAAATTGTTTTTAATGTTTACTTTTTTTTTGAGAGAAAGAGAGCACAAGCAGGGGAGGGGCAGAGAGGGAAGGGGGACACAGAATCTGAAGCAGGCTCCAGGATCCAAGCTGTCAGCACAGAGCCCAACATGGGGCCAGAACTCATGAACCTCAAGATCATGACCTGAGCCGAAGTGGGACGCTCAACCGACTGAGCCACCCAGGTGCCCCGTACTTTACTTTCCCTTTTGCTCATTTTATTCTCTACTCCCAAAGACTCAATTGAGTAATAACATTTAGTGAAAAACTCCCTTCTACCTCATACCTTTCTGCATACTTCAGCCATTGTTCAAGCCATACCACCACTGACTTTCTAAACATAATCCTAAAGCCATCTTCTGTTTGTTGTTGAAAACAATATAATCTTAGGAACATGATATTGGACTAGAGAACGAGCACATATTTTGGACCTTGGCTCAGGGCCTGCCTTTACTATGTACCAACTATGTGACTTTAGGCCCTTAACCTGAGTTAGTTCATCTGAGAAAAGGAAATCTTAGCATATTTCTTTTATTCCCACTGTGTTACTTTGAGAATCAGATGAGGTAATGGATGTGGGATGGTTCATACAGTAGATAACTATTCAGCTCTTTGTTTTCTTACCTCTAGAAACCAACCGCGTGATAGAAGCTCCTTTTTGTCTTTTATAGCATTAAATACAATGCTGTATGTGGGAGCACATTGAAACATACAGGATTATATAAATGCAGTCTTATTAATGTAAGAATCTGTGCTCTTTAAACTGTAGTATTTGTAGGATTGGCTGCCTAGTGTGATGAAAACTAGCTGGAATACAGTTATTTTGAAGACATGTGGGTTTCTTAAATGTCACTTAAAAACACACTTCATAGTTAAGTCTTCATGAGTAAAATCATTCTTTACATTATCTAACATTGGTTAAAGATGTCTTTAAGCTTTCCCATCTACAAATTAAATTCACAACTGAATATCTACTCAATTCAGTTTTAAAATACTCAGAGTACTAGTAAAAAAAAAAAAAAAAAAAAAAATATATATATATATATATATATATATATATATATATCCCTCCAGAACAAACTTTTTGTCTGTACTTGAATGGATTCTTTCAAAGTGATACTTGCCAATTAAATTACATGATACATCTTTGATTTTTTTTACTTTTTACCTTTGGGTACTGGGTATACAGTATCATGGATTGCACTTTTTACTTAAATTTCATTTTAAGTTTCATGATTATTTAACATTAAGGAGATTATTTTATTTTTTAAATTACCACAATAGTCCTTTAACAGAAAAGACTGTCTTTAAGATGTTGCATCAGTGATATTTTTGCTATTTTTATTTAATATATCTAAAACAATTTTCAAACAATTTGAAGATTTTCCTGATACAAAACTAGTTTGCTTTTAATTACTGTAAATATTTCATTTTAATGATGTGACCTGTAGTTCAAAAAGGGCTTAAATATGGCTACCTTTTAGCACTGGCTTTTGGGTAATGAATGAATTAATGAGTCAGTAGTCACTTCTGTTCTTTTTGTGACTTTAATTATGTTTTAAAATAGACATTTGAGTTTCAACAAGCATTTAATAATAGTCACATTTAGAACTTTTGGAAAATCTTCTAAACTCTCGGTGTCCTACTTTCATCTCTGGTTTAGGTACTCTTCCATAAAATCTGCCTCATCAATCTAGAATAATAAGAAGCAAGAGCAACCCTGTATTTTCAGAGATGAAAATAACCTTTCAAATTTTCAAGACCAGCTTTCTCACTTCAAATATAACATCTAGGAGACCAAAGAGACTATGAAACTTGCCTAAGGTTATACACATAGTTAATAGTAGAAATGTTCCTAGAAACCACCGTGGGTCTCAGTCTGGTAACATATCTATTACATTTTTTTGTCAACTGTTGATAGCCTTGATAGCCTAAGTCATCTTTCATTGTTACACTGGCTGACATTTATAAATTGATGGTTATGGAACTTCTTTTGTTATTGACGTGTAATAAATTTTCAACAAGTACTGGCTAATTTCACTCTGCCAACACAAGACAAATGACTTTAAACAATTTCTCTTCATCTAAAATGTTTGTCAACTCAAAGAAAATGTTTAAAATTAAACATGTCATGTGTTAAGGTGTTTTTTTTTTTTATTCCACCCTTCAGAATATGCTTCCTGCCAATTTACAGATAGGCTGTACCATTTTCAAAACAAGCCCTTTCAACCTCTACATACATACTCAATCTTACTTCAAAAGTAGCATGTCTTCTATTTTGTAACATTACAAACTATCAAGTGGTGAAAGGTGTAACAATTCTAAAATGACAAATGTTTAGGGTTTTAGCAATTGTGATTTTAGAAACAAGTCTGTAATGCTTGTTAAATCTTTCATATCATGTAGGTGGGTAACCAAATGCAAGGAATACTTTGTTACTAATGAACTTGTTATTTTCTGCAAAATGAGGGAATTGGTCTCTTGATTTTGGATATTACACATTAATTTGGATTAAGGGGCAGATGATTCCTTTATTCTTATCGCTTAACTAGAGCATTGGAAGTTATTAGAAAATGTGTCTGTTCTTTAAATGTTTTAAAATTTTTCTTTCCACTAGCAGTTGATTGAAATGTAGCATCTCTATCTAGCTTGTTTACCATTTCAGAATCCTATATTGCATCTTTAGCAGATTATTTACCAATTGGAAAATCAGGGTATCGATGATACACCTCAGTGTTACTTTAATACTCCCAAATCAAGGAGTTTGTTTCTTCACAGGAGCCGGTTCATGTGGGACCAGAATAAAGTGACTTAGTATTAATAACATTTATTTCAGGTTTAGGAACTGAAAAACCCTCATAATTGATGCAGTTGATTCTAGCAGATATGCTAGAGATGGCCTATTTTCCCATCTTTGACAGTGATTTCATCTTCCTAGCTATGTTTTGCTTAGGTCAGTATTTTAAGATGTTAGTATTCCATAATTTATGGCCAAAGGAGGATAAGGCACCAGAGGATTTTGTATGGCATGGTGAAACCTCAGGGGATTACAACTATACGTCAATAGTAACCAGCTACTCATAAGATAGCTTTAAAAATGTGAATAAAAAACAGGCAAGTGTATGCATAAGTGCTTATGAATGCTACTGAGATTAAGATTAAATGGTGGTCAGTGAGTCTTTTGGTACATGACTTACAAGGCCCTACATGAACTGCACTCCCCCACTTCCCATTTTATTACCTTTTTAACCTCATCTTCTAGTATTTTCCCCTTCATTCACTCTGTGCCAGCCACAGAGACGTCCATGCTTTTCTAGAACATGTCAGACAGGCTCTTACCTCGGGACTTTTGCTTGTGCTGTTCTACCGATTGTAATGCCTTCTCCCCAAATAACTGTATGGTTTACTCCCTTACTTCCTTCCTTAAGTTCTTTACTCAAAACTTGCCTTCATGACTACCTTATTCAAGCTTCCATCACACCCTGGCCATTTTTTTTTCTCTTACCCACTTCATGTTTGTCTTTTGAGCACTTACACATTTCTAAGTCATAAACCATTTTACTTGTTTATCTTGTTTAATCTATTTCTCCTACTAGAATATAAACTTTATGAGAGCATGGATTTTTGCCTTTTTTTGTTTATGGTTATATTCCCAGTGCCTAGACGTGCCTGGATTATAATAGGTGCTGAATATATATTTGTTGAATGAAAAATATTATATAATACTACAAATAATTCTGAATAATCTTAGATAAGCCAGGTAACTCATATTCAATGACACCAAACTGTTAGTAGTTTCCATTGAAATAATATCCTCATTGCACATAAATTTTTCTGTGGTTTAATGAAAGTACTGAATAAGGTAGCAAAATAACTAGTAATTTTATCTTATCGTATATTAAAATGTATTTGTAGATTTTCTCTTGATATCTTTTGAGGTCTCTGCATTTTAATTCCATATAAACATTTTATTTCACCATAATAACACAATGGTTAGCAAAACATTTATTTCTAAAAGAAATTAACGTTATTTAATATCAGCCAAGGAAAAAAAAAACTTTGTTTGCCAAACCATTTTAATTATAGTTTTTTTTATATTTTGGCCCCGATCGATTTTTATTGAAAATATGTTTTGGAATTTACTGGAATAAATTTTGGTGCTCTGGATTTTGAAATCAAAAAAAAAATTCAAATGTCACATTCCTGTATCTAAAACATCGACTACATATTACTAAGAGTTTATGGAAAAGCATAGGGGGAGAAGTCTAAAAAATAATTATATTCCTGAAGTATTTTTAGGCTCTTTTTGCACACATTCTCTATACTTCCGACAAGGTCTGATTATTGTTTTTTGATTTATACTAGAAGTCACATGGGAAGACCAGAAAAAGGTGAATGGTACAATAAGCGATGACAAATCATTGCCGAAAAAGAAGCACCAATCTGAGTCAGGTTTGTCAGGGTTTGGAAAACCACTGAAAGCATGAGACTGTAAGCATTGCATTTCATGCTTTTTAAATATGTGTGTGCTTCTCGTACCTCCTTTTTCTCATTTTGGTGTGAACTTCATAGTGCGTAGAACCTATTTAATTAGAATGGTGAGCACTTTATTTCAAGATTTGTTTAGAAAATGAATTCTACATAGTTTGGAAAAAACAGATTTTTTGTCATCAAGATTATTTCTATAGGAGAAGAATTGACTAATTTAAACACAAATGGCCATTTATATATTTGGCTGTTTTGACCCAAATTGAAGTACCTTAATGGAAAGGTATCACAATATATAATTAAATATAATATATTTATTTATTAAATTTATTAAATTTAATATATAATTAAATATATAACCAGATACAAATATACTTAATTAAATTACCTTAATAATGGAGAGGTATTATTTGCATCCTTAAAAAGTACTGTACAAAGCTCCAATGATACTGTCAAGACATTAAACCAGATACTGGCAATGACTTACTTACAACTTTTGCAACTAAAAATATTGCTACAATAAGGAATGGTAGCGTATTGTGTGAATTCAGTAGTCTCTTCAGTCCATTATTTCTATGAATGAATTGAAATAAAGCGGTTTTATTTTCCTCTCTTTCTTTTCTTATTTGGAGAAGTATTATTAACTAAGTAGAAAACAAAAACTTGAACCAGGAGTAAAAGGCAGAGGTAATCAATAAACTGAATAATCAGTCCTAGTTTTAATCAGTAATTGGATGAGAGTACACGTTGAAAATTTCATTCAAAATTTTAGGATGTAAATGGCGTTTTTGATAGTGATATTGTCATTAAAATGACTGTGTCTATAGTAACAGTGTTAATGTATTTTTAAATGGTGACTTAGTTCATCTTAGGTCTCAAACATTTAGGCTTTAAACTATGTCAGTGTATAAATTAAACTAACTTATTTGTGAGTATTCACTGCTATTCTGTTGTATGCCAGGCATTGTGGTTGGCACTGAGTTATTGGCATAAACAACATGGATACAGCAATTGCCCTCATAGAGTTTATATTCTGGCAAAAATACATAAATGAAAAGTAATAATACTAATGATTAAGTTACCACAGTTGTGATAGTGCTGTTAAGGAGAATAGGTTGCTTCAAGAAAAAGTAGTATGTTACCTAAGTCCGGAAAGAAAGCCAAAATGGCTTAGTCTGTGAATTATCTTTTAGTAAAACACATACTGAAAATTTAGTAAAATAAACTGGAATTTACTTTAGGAATCTAAATATATTTATAAGTTGTAAGAAAAATATCTTTCTCTTTTTCAAATTTTCAATTAAGAATCACAGTTTATTTGGGTAGTAATTATCTTAATATACTTAATGGGATTCAAAGGTAAACAGTGTAAAATTAATGATTACTGTAAAACTCTTCCCTTGCTATATTATGTGATATGAGTTATCCTTGGTCATAAACTATTATTTATTTGTCTCCTTTGCCATCATGCTGATTACATAAATAGATTTGTGGCCCTATATATCTATGCAAATAAATTATGTTGAATATTAAAGTCATGAAGCAATGCAATGTTTAGCTAAAAAAAATTTTTTTAAAGCTCACAAACAAAATTTTTTAAATGCCCTCTAAATATTATTAATTTGTATATTCTCACATATAGCATATATTTTTTTTTATCCCTTTAGTCCCCTAATTGAATATAAACTTCATGTGTAGTACAGGAAAATTAACGTCGTTAGAGTGCTTGCTTTGACGTCATGATAAAATGTTTATATAGAGTTATCTATTGTTGGCAATTGTGCATTTTCCTATTTACTGGGAAATTCAAACTGGTCCTGGAAATTCACACCCTACATGTCATGAGTAAGTATGTGGAATGCTAAGGCAGTAAGCACTGCTAAATGTTAGTGTCCTTAAATATTTTTGTTTGTTTCTATAAGTAAGGTAGGATATGTAAAGAATATTTTTCAATTATTGAAACTTTGAAGTGATGGCATGAGAGGAAAGTAGTGGGATATCAGGTGGGGCCAATTACATTTCAGTGACATGTTTTGAGCATGAGCTGTATGGAACGTATGTTTGGAGTCATCCTTTATTTTATATTTAAATACATCTATGATGCTAATAATCTATTGATTGTACTCAGTGTTTAATACATCATTTTCATTCGGTAAAATCTAAGATACCATCTTCCATTAATTGTTAAAGATTCTTCATCAGAAGACTATTGTAGTAAACTTGTGGTATTAGAAAAATTTTGTAAAGACTTGAACCCAAATCTGAGATGCAAAGTCAGCTATGTAGCAATAGCCTGTATTGTTATATTTTTTTGTTGCTGTTTTATGAAAGTCTGTGCAAGAATAATACCTGGAAATTTTTTCATTTTTAGGATGTATACTAACAATGTAAAAAAGTCATTTGCAATTTTTATTTTAAATCCAAGACTATAGAACCAGAGGAATACATGGCATTATGTAGGCTAGAAAATTAACCAATATTTGGATGAACTGTAAGTATTATGGATTAGTATCTTTTTTTTAAAGAAAAATCTTGACATCTCAAAAAACTAGACTGCCCTAAGGGGATTATCAGCCAAAGGGGTGATATATATTCAATATCTCTTACTTAATTGATAGTATAGATGAAGGTCCCTGGGAAACATAATGATATTTATTACATTAATATCTTAGTTATGAGCATAAAATATAAAAATCATACAAATGATTTTAAACTTCAGGTTTTATGGATAATGTTTAGTGTAAATCACCAACATCTTCCTTATGTAGAACGTGGATTAGATTTTGTTTAGGCCATAAAGTTAATAAAACATTCTTCACACAAGTCAGGATTTTTTGAGTATGGAAAATCTGTTGTTTATTTTTTCAATGAGCAATCTTATTCTAGACTAGAATACTGTGATCGATAATAATGCAGTATTATTAAACACTGAAAAACTTCCGTCTCTTTTCACTTTGTGAGTTATCTGTTCTTATAGTAATTGAAATGTATCTGAGGAAAGAGCATATTTTGCATAAAATATTGTATCTCATATTTTATTTAAACTCATCTGACAAAAAACTTTGGTGGTAAAGCTAACTTTAGTTAGTCATACTGAATGAATGTTTTAGAACTGATATAGTTTCTCCAATTAAAGATCTTGGACTTAAATAGTTCAGAATGTATTTTGAGATAACAATTTTAAATGATTTCTGAAACATTTGATAATTAATTGATACTATTCATAAAAAGGTTACCTGCCTTGATTTGTTATTTTCTACGTGTAAAATATACTATATCTAGGAAAATTTTGAAATGACCTGGCTCCCTTTATTGTAATTACCCCGAAACCATGATGGTGCCACTTACTTTGCTGTTTCTTATCTGGAAAATAAGTCTGTGCTTCTCTGGGAAAGTAGAGGACAGTGAACTTCTTTGTTGGGTTACTGTTACAATATTTTGCAAGTTGTGTTTTGCGACATACTATAGCATCTTGTATGCATAAACCCTTAGTTTTAATATTATATGATTTAGTTAATGTATTAACCTTTAATTTTTTCTAACATGGATATCTCCATATTGTATTCTTTATGGATCTGTAACTGTGGTGAAGGTAGGGATTTTTTTTTCTCTTCTCCCTTTGTAATTATGCTTCATGAAGTTTATCTTAAGAAAAGTAAATATTGAGAGTTGTATTTTGTTAGTGAATTTAATACTTGACATTTTTTGAGTATTTTGATGTTAGGGACTTTTGCTTCCCTTTATTTTTTAATATTTTAACACTTCTTAATAGTAGAAACAATGTTTTCCATCTAAATCAATAATCTAAATTAGTCTTCTAGTTAGATGCTAGTCTAATCCATCTAATCTGGAAAATCGCATCAAGGCTGTGTTCTTGGGCAGTATTAGAGACTGGTAATTTCTGGATTGTTGTAGAATGAATATATTTTATTTTTGATAGAAAAAAAAGTAATGTAAAAACTAAGTAAATATTTTATACAACGCACATCAACTGATGGGATTTCAGAATTAAATACTAATGATATCTTCAGATGTAAACATAGCATTCTTTGATAACAACTATATGTTCCTATCGATAAAGTAAAATTTCATGGTTATGCATTCCATTGCTTAAAGTTGGATCAGTTTCCTCTGAACATAAGATAAGCTTATAAGGCCAAGCTGGAATTCAGTGACTGTCTTTTTAATGATCGTGTGATGTAGTTTGAAAGTCAATTATTTTAAGCTCCCTCAATACATACTCTGGGCATATTTTTCTTCCGTATTTAAAGCTGCATTATGTGTCAGACCTCAAGGACAGAATCAGAAAAAAACGGTACAGCTAGGAATGAGAACGAAGATGTTTAAAAGATAAACATTTTTATTAGTGAGCTTTTAAAAATAGCAGAATATTGTAAAATATTGTACCGTGCTTATTTTAATAGGTAGAAGTTATTATAAGGGTTCAATAACTTTATGGTTATTAACAAAACTATGGAAAGTAATAATTAGTTTAAAAAATAAACTCAAATCACTTGGTTGAGGAATTTTTCAACAAGATTTTGTCACAGTGGAGCAGTTTTAGTTTGAAATCAGTAAACTTGGTAAACATTTTGTTTTTATATTCTAGATCCATCCTGACCTTTGTGTCATTGAGGCTCTCCTACTAAATAGTTGCTTATTTAGGCTTCATTTTGAAAGGTATCTCTCCTGACCCCAAAGAGACATTCTAAGACACTATGACTTTTAAAAAGCCCTCATAACTGATTAGTTTTTAATTAAGTGAAAGTTCCATTATGCTCTTAAAGTTTTGAGGCTTCTGTTTGATTGCCAGGAATCTTTTTAACAGAATGCTTACTCCTTCCTGAAGGACACGTGTTTATTCAAGTACAATTACATCTGATAATAGGACCAATATTATGTCTGTGGTATATGATGTTCAATGAGAACTTCAACCATCAACAAAGTACACCCTCGGTAAAAACTGCATTTATGTATAAACAGGCCCCATATATATGCCTTTTTAAGTTAAGTTGATTACAGATGATTTCTCTTTGAACTTGAGGTAATTAAGTTAAAATATAATAAAAGTTGATACATTATATTGGCAAGGGAAAATTTTTGGTTTGCACAAAATTTTGCATAAAATTTGACATCGCATTCATTCTTATGAACTTAATTTTTTTCCAAATAAATTAATGAAAGTAATTATTTTATGTATTTATCTTTAGTAGATTTTTAAAAATTTTCAGAACCAAAATACAGACAACTTTAGTAGGTATGTAGATAGATAAATAGATAGATATTGTATTACTTTGCTTGATTAAAACCCCATTCTTTTTCAAGTTTACACTTTGATGCACCTATATTGAAAAATATTTGTCAAAAATAATTTACCTTAAGTGAAGAAATGGTTTTATGGGGCTTATGAAGTATTCATTATATTTTTAAGTGTCTATTTCAATATAATACATGAAAATATTTTATTTCTTCTTTGTTGGCTCATATGATGGAATGAACCAAAAAAAAAAAAATACTGTACATTCTCTCTACAAAGTCTTTAGCTTTCTAAGCTTAAAACTATGAACCAAACACAGTTATGACAGTAATGGATACATAAAAGAGAGTATACTTTTACTATCCTTAACTTCTTACTATCTAACTGGCTATTGATAAAAGGAAGCTTTAGAAAGAGTTCTCATGACAACTGCCATTAAAATGGCACCTAAGAGCAGAATGTTTATGGTATAGTAATGATCAAAGGAAAAGTAGGGAGATAGGAACTGTGGAGGCAGTACTCTGCTTCTTCAAGATTTACTGAAGTCTGCAATTCATTAATAGTATATGTGAAATAAGAATTTACATTTTATTACCATTTAAATAAGACATAGCTGCTTAAATGATAAGGTTGAACTATAAGTTTCTCTTTTAAAATGAAGCTGTTTTAATACAAAGTATATGTAATACAAATTTTAATAACAAGGAAGACAAAAATGTCAAAAACTTTTAAAATATATTTTGTGGAACTGTAAATTATACTTTGAGATGATTTAAATGAATGTTCTATCTGCTAATTAAAATTAAGTGATTTTTAATATAATTATGGTTATGACCTATTTATTAATGGATCATATTCATATAAATGATGGAAAAGTGATTAAATGGGCACTTTCAGGTAGTAGTGAGATCATTATCAAATCTTTCATTTTCAGCCTTTTATGTAATAGGAATTTTGTATTTTTGTAAATTAAATTATTGGTGCTAGGTGTTACCATATTCCTGATAAGAGTGAAAGCATCAGTGAACTGCTTGTATAATTATAGCACTTACCTCTTTTAAAAAATATTCCAATTAAATGCTATATAATACAATGTCCAAATCAGGTGCCACCATGAGAAGATTTTTTGTTTTTTCTTTGCTTGGCTTTTTATTTCACATGTTTTTATTGGGTCATATAGCATCTAGTAGAAAGAAAATTGACCTGGTAATCAGGAGACCTCTGTTCTATTTATGGTTCTGCCACTGAACTTGTTGTGTGACCTTGGGTAAGTCACCGAACTCTGTCTGCCTCAGTTATTCTCTATAATTAATGGATGAATTAGTTGAGAAGAATTTTGAATGTTTTGAATCCATATAACATGAAGAACATTGCCTCAGTGCCATTATAAAGTGATTCAAGATACAGGGAAATGCTGGGTAGTGAAAGAAGTTGCATTTATGTTGTTTTTTTATGTTTTCTGCAAAAAAAAAAATAAGTAACTTTTTATTTTAGAGAAGGAATTCACCTACACGGTCATTTCATCCAAGTCCTATCAATTTCATTTTAACGTGCAAGGAAATTATTTTAATAGTATGGTAAACATGTATATAGAGAAATTTTGCCTATGAGAAATAAGATATGATAAAAATCAGAATTAATCTATGTTATTAGTATATCTCTGATTTTTCTGTCTTTGAGAAGTGGGTGGACTAGGTATGGAAAACAAAATATGGCATATATCATATTAATGTATGGCATACATTTCAAGAGGATAGTCAATCCTCTCAACATAGTCTGGTTTGTAATGCAATTATGATGAGATTTAGTGTCCAATTTTGAATAGATCAAAGATGTGCTCAAACAGTAATAAAAATGACATTACTAAATTTCAAAATGTGTCATTCGTTTTCAGTTCTCTGTAATTCATACTAGAATTTCTCCTTTTTCTAAGAAAACAAGATTTGGTCATCTTAGCAATCTTTTCCTAGTGGAAAGTTTTCATTTTCTCACTCTTCAGAAAAAGAGATAAGTTTGTTATAGGAAAGAATCCTCTTACGAGTTATAATTTCAATATGTCAATGTGCGAAGTATATTTTGATAGAATACGTTTTTCTATATGTCACTCAAAAACTATGATATAACTATTGCAGAAGTGAATGTGGTGCTTTGATTTAAGAATTTTGTGGTACCTGATTCAAAGCTAAGAATGCAATTAAATAGATTTTGGCTTTGTATTTATAGTGTTTGTCTGTGTCAATCATACTAACTCACTAATATCTTTGGAAGAAATTTTTTCCTAGAATGCTGAGTTTAGCAGATATCTCCTGCTCTCAATCACTGTGTAAAATGTCTTCTGAACTTCACTAGTAGAGGAGAAGGAAGTATTTCCAAAATGTGTGCCATATCTATCACGGTAGATATTGGATTTTGATGGGCAAATTTAAATAGAGCTGTCAATGATGTGTTATATGGTGTGTGTAATAATTTTCTGAATAAATAGGTATTATAAGGGAATATGATCGAGTAAAGTTTGTGGAAATTTAAGGTTATTAGGAATTTTTAATATTTAAGTAAAGCCATATCTTTCAGCTACTCTTTTATACTGAGTTTTCTACTTGATAACTCTCCATAATATTTTTTATGATAATATTTTGCTGTACTGAAGTAATTCCGTGGAACATTGGCCTGATAGCCCTACTTTATTTTCATGTGTGCACTCATGCATTTGGGATAGTTGAAAGGTATAGAAATCTGTTGGAACTATTTTATTGTTCTTTTAAAAGTCGATTCAGTTAAATTATTTCCTTTAAATGACAATTAAAAATCCTAAAAGCATTTTCACAGATTTTAAATGGACTCAGGAATGTCTTGAACAATATGGTCATACAAGTAACATTGTTTTTACTAATGGTATCTTTCCTCAGCATCAGTGTTCAGGATTGGGGCTGTCCATAAATAATTGTAAACTTTTGAATCCTCTTTATTTCTACACTAACTTTATTTTTCTGATTCTGCTAACCCATAATAGCTTAACCAATTCTCCATCAATTCCTCCGTATTATTTTTTAATTTTTTTGCGTATGGTACGTATTTTATTATTTCTTCCCTGCAACTGTGTACAGGATTCTTTCTCAAAATGATTTGGGGCCCTTTCCTTCAGTGTCACTTTTTACCTCTTGAGTACATCCACTCACACCCATCTCCTTTGTCTATGTCTGTCCATTACACGATGTGATCACAGAAGAAGTGGACTCCACAAGGAGAAGACATACAGGTCTGTCTCTTCTGCTTTTCTTTGTTACTTTTTCATTTATCTAACTTGTTTTAGAAATTCTTTACTATTTTTTATTCATTTCATAATTTTTCATTTTCCTCTAATATAACAAAATGTTAAATCTTGCAGGCACTTTTATTTTAGGTAGTGGTACATTCAACTGTTAGCAGCAACCGCTCCAATTAGATTGATAAAAAAGAAAAAGATTAATATTTACATAATATGTACATATATGTATATGTATTTTTTCCATAACTGGGTAACTAACTCCAGATCCCAATATATGTATCTATGTACATACATATAGGCATACAGTATTTAGCCATTGAAATTAAAGTAACAGATTAATCGTATTTCGTTCTTCAACTTATTTTAGACTTAAACCTTGTTTTCAACTTTATGTTACATAATTTTAAAAGTATCTTATTTTTATCATGAGTTCTGCAATGTGCTAGACTGCGGAGAACACTAAAGATCTAATACATGTCCTACACATGCTATCAATATCACCGAGGAGTTATAATATGTGGGGAACATGCTGTGTTTAGGTGCCAGTGTGGATGATTCTAACAATATGTTCTGCAAAGCTCTAAAGTCAAATAAAGTCTGTTTCAACTAGATGGCCAGAAAAGACTTTATGGCAAAAGTAACACTTGAACTAAATCTCGAACGTTCATTCAACACTCATTTCTTGAACTCATGTGATGTGGTACTGTTCTAGGTGCTGGAAATAACAGGACACACGAAATAGCTCCCCATCCTCGTAGGCTTTTTGTAGAGTGAATCTGACGAGTAAATGCAATAATATTACAGGTGCTGTGAGAAATCTATATGTGTAGAAATACAGTGGAATCACAAAGGACGGTGTGATCATTTCCACCTGGAAAGTATGGATATTAGTTCAAGAAAGACTTCCTAGAAGACATAACATATGAATTAAACATTAAAAACTAGAAAGATGTTGTCCTCATGTGTAGACAACATCTCAGGGAAAATGACTTCAAACAAATTTAGGCAAAAGTGGGAAGGGGAGGGTTTCTGAAGAACATGTAGGATATTGACACATGTGAAGCAAGAGAGGAACAAGATTGGATATTTTTTTCTAGAAAGATTACTTTGGAAACTATATAAAAAGTGGACAAGAGCAGTAGAGACAAAAAGATCATTTATGAGGCTGTTTCACAGATCAGTGAAGAGATGATGATGGGGTGACTTAAGGTATCAATAGAGAAAGTAAAGATGTGAAACCTATAGGACCTACATACTGATTGGATATTACTGATGCAAGAAAAGGAGGAATAATTTCAGGTAACTGAAATGTATAGGTAAATGGGGGCACATTTTATCAAGATAGGGAATATAGGTTGGAAAAGTCTTAGGAAAAAATTAAGAATTCAGTGTGAGGATGAACTGAGTTTGATATTCCTTTGGAATATTCAGGTATAAACATCTATTAGAAGTGATTGAATGTATGGGTCTGGAACTCAGCAGAGAAGTCTGGGCTAGAGACGTAGAATAAGGAATCAGCATTTAACTGATTCCATTGGAATGAAGGGAATTTCCAGAAGTATATGAAGAATAAGAAGAGAGCCAAGAATCAGAATTCTGGGATTACCAACATTTTTTTTTTTACATTTAAGGAGAGGAGGGAAGAACAAGAGCCAGAAAACCATGATGAAAAGAACCATTGAAAGACAGTGGGATATCTAGAAAAGAACAGAGGTCAAGAAAGGAAAGTGTTTCAAGAAGGATATACTCATCAGAAAAATTCAAGAGAAGGGCAACTATTGTTAAATGTTAACCAATAACAATGTTTGTGTAAATGGTTTTAGTGAAGTTGTGGACCGTGGAAGCCAGATGGAAGAGAAGGAAAGAGAGACCTAAAAGAAAAAAGAATGAGGGTGACTGTAGACTAGGCTTCCTAATAATGGCTTGGGGAAGTTAAAATGAAGAGTAGCTATCCTGGAGGATACAAGGGAGAGTTCACCAAAGATATGTAGAAGGAGGATAGTTTACATGAAGAACTTAAATTCGTGATGGTCTTTAAGGTCGTGTGATTGATTCATTAGCACACTTCAGACAAATTGTTGGAAGTTTGCAGGCAGTTAGAGGAGAAAGAAAAAGGATGAGGGTGTTGAGGGTGGCCTGCAAGCAAAGTGTTTAAAGTGATGTCTGAGATTAGGGAAGATGCTGGTCATGTGAAATCATGCCATGCAGTTAAATCACATTCAGATACAGAGTTTTCCGTGAACTGGGAAAGAAGGGCTTTAATGAAAGAACTGGAATTTATAGAGATATTCAGGCTAATGGAGGCAAGTGGAGAGTGTTATTTTCAGAGATTGATTTAGTGATGCTTAGAATTTTCAGATGTTAGACAATTCCAAATAATAGAAAGATACAGGGTTTGATCCTGGGGGTGAATTTCTGAAGTGGGGCTTGGACTACAGTTTGGAAAGGAAAGGAAAGCAACAAACTTTTTTTTTTTTAATTTTTTTGAATGTTTATTTTTGAGAGAGACAGACAGACAGATAGAGCATGAGCGGGGGAGGGGCGGAAGAGAGAGGGAGACACAGAATCCGAAGCAGGCTCCAGGCTCCAAGCTGTCAGCACAGAGCCCGACGCGGGGCTCGAACTCACGAGCAGTGAGATCATGACCTGAGCCCAAGTCAGTCGCTCAACCAACTGAGCCACCCAGGCACCCCGAAAGCAACAAACTTTGATGTTAGAATTTTTATATAGGCATTGAAGAGCCACTGACGCCCTAAGTGTGACAGAGAATGGGTGAAGGAAGGTAGGGCGGAAGTAGACAGTAACAGCAAGAAAGTATAATGGTATGAACATAAAAGCGATAAATGTTACATGGAATTAGAAAAGTAAACATGTGAAAGGAGAAATGCAGACATAGAAAAATGCTGGTACCACTTCCAGGATTCCCTATTACTTAAAGTATAGGATTTTGAGCCGTTTCTCCTCAAATTGTTTCGGACAGGTAGTGTTCTTGTTGAAGGGGCAGCTTTCCGTTCAGGCTAACAGGTGAGATGAGCATTCTGTGACGAGGCTGAGAACGCATAAGATTTAATGAAAGGCTTCTGGGTTCAGAATTCGCAAGTGGAAAAGATTTAGGATGTGGGCAGCGATGCAGGAAGAAGTGGAGAAGGAAGCTCAGGATAGGTGTGGTTGACAGTACAGATTGGAAAATGTTAAGAATAGATGGTAGGATAGGGAAGAAACGAACTACTGAATATGGTAGGGGAGAAAACACGGAGAAAAATAAAGACCTTAGGCTAAGCTTTGGGAGGGGGAATTCAACAGCTTGAACAAAGGAATCTCTATGTGATGCATAAAGGTAAAAGAAAAGTACTTTGTTGAGGGAGTTTGAAAATTAGGAAGAGGAGAAGATTGATGATGGAAGCAATTTTTCTTAGGAAAAAAAAATACTAAGACATATGTGGAATGGTTAAATTTACAGAGGAAAGAGAATGTTCTTGGTTCGAATCTCATGTCCTAAGTTACTTTTAATTTTTATCTAAACATAATTTGAAGTCTTTCTTAGCACAGACTTTAAAACTGCAGTTGTAGCTATTAATCCTTCCTTTCATTCTGGTGGGAGGAAGCTGGGGTGAGCTTTCTCAGCTGTAGACTCTCAACACTGTAAGTGGGGACTTGATCTGTATTCGCTAGCACTGAATAAAGGATTCCACAAACTCTCCAAAGCCTAAAGAAAAATGAGGACCAGTGCATTCCCGTCCAGAACAAAATGAGAGTAAAGAATGATAGAGATGGTAATGAGAGCTTCAGAGAAAAAGGAGGTAATTTTAGAAGAGAGAACAGTAAATTTTGTAACAAGCAACTCAGATGGATTTCCAATTGTTTAATAAAAGTTAGATGAAGTTAAAGCTTTTCAAAAACTGACTCGAGACTGTGACCAATAGAATGTAGTATATTGAACTATCATCACATCTTTAATGAATATGTAAGTTGATTATTTTTCTCAATCAATACCACCTATTAATACTTTGAGCCAAAATGTGATGGAAAATAATTTCATAAGGCCAGTCATTTTCCTGACATATTAAGTTGAAGTGTGTGTTTTGCATTTTATACCGTAGTCGAAGGACCTTTATTTCTATTATAGGTCCAAGTATAGTCATTGGAATATAATTCTACACAGTGAATGAAGGAATGGAGTTTGATCACACATTTTGAAGCAGGAAAAACTCACTAAGTTTAGCCCTTGGCAGATAAAAATCAGGTTTCTTTTAAATGAGAAGAGCAAGTTTTATTAGGGTTTACACTTTTCTTCTTAACTCTTGAGGAATTTTATGATAGGGCACCTGAGTGGTTCAGTGTGTTAAGTGTCCAACTTTGGTTCAGGTCATGATCTCAGGCTTTGAGAGTTCAAGCCCCACATCGGGCTTCACGCTGACAACGTGGAGACTGCTTGGGATTCTCTCTCTCTCTCTCTCTCTCTCTCTCTCTCTCTCTCTCTCCTCTCAAAATAAATAAGTAAACTTAAAAAAAATTCATATGACAATTGTACTTTTTTAGATAATTGTAAAACAGATCTTAGAGACCATTTGAAAGAGAGCTAATGATACAAAAGAGATTTAAAAAATACTATTTGGTAAGTTCCATAAAACAGCATCTGCTCATGTTTTTAAATTCAAGTGTGAACTACACATCTTGCCAGAATTACTTCCAGAGCTGGTCTAGGGCATCTAGTAGTCTTAGTGCTTGTGTAATATATGTTTTCCTCCTAAGGAGATCTCAAAAACAACAAATGTTTTTTCAGCCATATTTCTTACTAATTCCTTAGGTAAATTATTATAATACCAATTATTATATTATTATGTTAGCCAGTTATTACATTATTGTAGTTGGTTCTGTGCTACATCAAAAGTTTTAGAAAATATGTTAAAAAAAATACGATTTCAGACTGGCCCATTGGTCTGCCAGGTCTTAATGTTAATTTGAAAAGCTTAACAGTTCAAGTTGAATAGATTTTAAGCGCTTCTTAATAAAAACACAATTGGGAATAACTAACACATACTTTGCATTGTGATTATAATTAGTTTCTAATTTTTAAAAATTTATTTTTAATTTTTTAAAAAACTTTCCAATTCTTTTGAGATATAATCGACATATAATATTGGATTAGTTTGAGGTGGTGCCTGACTGGCTGTTGGGGGAGCACGGGACTCTTGATCTCTGGATCGTTACATGGAGATTACTTAAATAAACAAACATTGTATACCTTTGAGATATACAGCGCACTGATTTGAATATGTATAAATTGTGAAGTGATTTCTACAATAAGTTCAGTTAGTATTCTATAATTCTTAAATTTTTTTTTTAAACATTTATCCATCTTTGAGACAGAGAGAGACAGAGCATGAACGGGGGAGGGTCAGAGAGAGGGAGACACAGAATCTGAAACAGGCTCCAGGCTCTGAGCTGTCAGCACAGAGCCCGACGCTGGGCTCGAACTCACGGACCATGAGATCATGACCTGAGCCGAAGTCGGCCGCTCAACCGACTGAGCCACCCAGGTGCCCCAGTATTCTATAATTCTTAATAAAATTATTACTTCACTTTCTGTTAGGGTTAGCTAAGGCAAGTTTTTCAAAATTAACACAATTACAGTATTATTTTTAGCATGAAAACAGTTTCTCTTTTTTGTTTTATTTCTGTGATTATTCTGAATGTTGCCCATTGAGATATATTATTGCAAACCTTCATTTTAATTGTTTTCACATTTGCATGGCATATATGACATGTTTTAAATGCCATGTGCTTTCACTTGACATCTTGTTCTACTTGTGTTATTTCTTAAAAGGGAAAGAGAAGTAACATTAATTGTGGCGGAAATTTAATAAATCTATAAATATGTACACATATAAACACACATATAAGCTGTTACTGAAATTTCCCTGAATCTTTCAGTCATTGATTCATTATCAGTCTTATCATTACACTCACATTCTACCCATTTTTAGGTACTTTTTGTGCATTGATTGTATCCTACCTACATTTAATGGACTTGGTATTATTGATGAAAGTCTAAGATATAGATATTTAAGGTTTGCTCAGTCATGAAAAACATAACTCTCTAGTAGACTGAAATTGTGCCATAAAATGTAAATCAGGGTGCCTGCGTGGCTCAGTTAATTAAGCATCTGAGTCTTGATTTCGGCTCAGGTCGTGATGTCCTGATTCATGGGATCGAGCCCCACCCCTCACGTCAGGCTCCGCACTATTAGCTTGGAGCCTGCTTGGGGTTCTCTCTCTCCTCTCTCTCTGCCCCTACCCCCTTTCACTCTCCCCCAAAATAAATAAATAAACATTAAAAAAAATGTAAATCAGTTTCTAAAGAGGCATGGAGTGTCAACTGTATGATCACTACTCTAGACACAGCAGCCTGGAATGTTTTATGTAAGTTTAGGTTTAACATTTTATTAAGTAATATTGTGATATTTTAACCAAAAAAAAAAAAAAAATCAAATGAAATGACATAGGTGCCTATATATGTGCATATATATAAAAACATATCACATCTTATGTGAAAACTCCTATTAATAAAGGATAATACTAAGACTAATTTTCTAAAGCCTATAAATAGTCAAATATAAAAGAAGAGGGTTAAGAAAGTTGTTGAAACGTGAAACAGTTGGAATGCCCAAACGTGAAATAAGAATGGTCTGAGTAGTTCTTCCTCGGGTGGTGGGAGGGAAATTGGAAAGAAGATTTGAACAGGAGTCAAGAGACCTAGTTTTAGCTTCGGTCTTTCCACTGAGCTGTGTGATCCTCGACACGTAATTGGAGATCTTTGGGTTTCAGCTATCTCACTTAAATTGAGGTTTGGAATGCACTGTTTTTTAATGCTTTATGGATGTAAAATTCCATCTGCCTTGGAAGATACATCCTGAATTTAAGAAGTTACTGCTGAATTCTCAAAGCATTATTCGTGCACCCTAAATACCTTAGCATTCTATTTTACCTTGGCCTATTGTCTACCTTAACTCTCTTTTCTGAAAATTTCAGTTATTGGGGAAAATATGTGTTCCTGTAAGAAACGTTAGTCTGAGAAGCAGTATTAGAGCACAGACTCTGGAACTAGACTCCCCGATCAGCACCACCGCTCCTGTGCTGCGTGATCCTGAGAAAGTTACTCTTTGTAGATTCCTCAGATACCCCTTCTCTAAGACAGAGATAATAATACCGTATCAAAGGGTTATTGTATGTATTAAATTTATTAATATATAAACTGTAAGTTACTTAAAAACTGTGTCTGGTACATTGTAAGCATGATGTAAGTGAAGCTATTTTTTTAATTGTTTCATAAAATACATTAGAAACCAGAATTTTTATTTTGAGTCAAGTGTACTGAAGCCCAGGCATTTTAGTCATCCAGTCTATAATACAGAATTATTTTTGTTATATGCATTACAAATATACGAGTTTGTGGCTTCTAGTTTAGGACGTAGCTGTCATACAGACCTGGGCATCAGAACCGCTGCACCTGTACTGTTGAGCGTTACCATTTCTGGGACAACAGAGTTGGGTAGAAAGCGTGAACATTGAAATCAGATAGTCTCAATTCTTATCCGGGTTCTGTCACTCACTAGGGATATAACTCTGGGCTGCAGTTAGATTAAAGGGTTAATTATATTTTAATAAAATCATGAAAAAGTTTTTCTCTGAAAAGAGAAAGCCTTTCTAAAAATAAAAGTAATGAAATTTAAAAAGAGAGACTTGACTACAAGTCAAGTTATACCTTGGCAGGTATAAACTTCAGAAGATTAAAATCAGCATAAACAAATTAGAAGGCAAACAGCACACTGGGAAACATATTTGCAGCAACTCGGAGTATTAAGAGCCTTAATGCCTGAATCACTTTGACAAATAAACTATGTACTCTGTAAAACTCTAACAGAAAAATGGGCAGAAGACGTACAGACGTTTCACCAAACAGGAAATTTAGTGGACAGTAAATGTATAAAAAAAAATTTATTCCAAAAAATCCCACATTTTTATTCCAATCATAACCAAATAGATAACTTAAAGAAAATGAGATACTATGTTTCACCTATTTTGAAAACAATGCTTTAATGCTGGTGAGAGTGTGATATAAGAGTGGCAGCATAATTTACTATAATCTTCCTAAAAAGTAATTTTTCAATAGAAATCAAGAGCCTTAAAAATATTTACAGACTTCTGCTCTGTTGGAAATGAGCTCAGATAAAAATATATGTATGAAAGTTTCACTAAGGCATTATTTGTAGCAGCGAAAAGGATGTTACCATGAATGTTGAATAATGAATGCGTATGCAGCCATTTAACTGAATAATGCTATTAACAGAAATTACAAGCACTTATTTTGATTTTTTTTTGTAATTTGAAAAAAATTGAAAGCGATAATATATGTAAGGAACTTGTGACAGAATTTTCAACATACTAGAAAGTAAAAAGATGATAGTTCCTATTAATTATTACTACTAAATCAAGTTATACCAAAGATTTCATTTTTCAGACATATGTATAATGTAAATAATGAATAATAAAATTGAGTCATTATTTAAAATAAGAATAAAAATAAAACAGGAATAAAATTCCTAAGCAGAGACTATTAAAATCTCTGTAAAATAGCCCAATAATCTGTCAGCTTGACTATGTTAGACTCAAATCATTCTCTAGGTATCATAACGACATATTAAAGTGTCCTCTACCATATATGCTTATATAAAGGAAGTTATTCCTGAAATTCTTACTCTAGTGTTATAAAAGTATTTCACATCTGAAAAATTCATTTGTTCAACAAGTATCTACTAAACATTTTCATATACCAGGCGTATTCTAGGTGCTGGGGGCATAACAGGTCTCTCCCATCATGGAAATTATACTCTTGGGAGAGCTAATAGTCACTAAACAAGGTAAGTTTAGATTGTTATAATTCTATTTAAAACCCTCTGTGCTTAGCACAGCTGGGGTGGGAAGGCATATATTTTTGATGGAGGGATCCAGGAAGTCTTTCTGAAGAGGTGGTTTTGAACTAAAACAGAAGAGTAAGAAGAAACAAAGTATGAAAGGAGCCAGGAGATACACAACTAAGATCAAGAATTAACTTGTTTTGAACAAGCTGAGTTTTGGGCACTGATGGCATATCCATGTGGGGATCGCTAGCAGATAACTAGAAATGTGCATTATTATTATTATTATTATTATTATTATTATTATTATATCTTTTGAGAGAGAAGGGGAGAGTGAAAGAGAGAACAGAGGAGGGGTAGTGAGAGAGGGAGAGAATCCTGAGCAGTCTTCTTGCTGTCAGCACTAAGCCTGACACGGGACTCAATCTCATGAACCATGAGATCATGATCTGAGCTGAAATCAAGAGTCAGACGCCTAACCAACTGAGCCACCCAGGGGCCCCCAACTAAGATGTGAATCTCAGGCTTACAGGAAAATAGATGAAGGTAGTAGCCTTCAGCATTAAAGTGACAGTTGAAGCTATGGACTTAGGCAGAATCACTCAGGAATAGAATAAAAAGAAAAGTCAATGACAACACTTTAGGAAATGTGTATATTTGAAAGAAGGGCTAAGAAAGATAAGCCAACAAAGTAGTCTAATAAAGAGTGAGCTGAATGAGTGTCAGAAAAGTGCAGGCCAAACACTTGGAGAAAATACCAATTATAGTTTAATAAATCTATCAAATGCTGCAGTGAGGTGTGATAGAATGGTGCTGAAGAATGGTCACTGGATTTGGAAAATATGACATTACAGGGAATTTAAGAAATAAGTTTCAAAGTAAGTATGGTAGTCGAATTTTTTCTTTGAGTGAAGTCACCATGAAATAGTAGAGAACCCCAAGAAGACGAAGTTCTTACTAAATGAATCAGCAGTAACCAAATAACATGTGTTGGAGACACATAAAAGGCTCTCTCCTTTGGGATAGTCATACTTTATAGCTCACAAGTGCTCAGTCATGTAAAAACTCATTGTTTTTATATTACGTATAGTGGATCCCACTTACGAAACTTGCAGTGGTGATAAATAATTGATGCTCAGGATCTTCATTCCACACATTGCAGATTTTACTCTTGAGAAACTCAGAAGTACCTCAGATAAGTTTTAACATGGTGTTAGTCATAGAACTAGGATTCACTGATAAAACGAATTTTTACTTTGCATTCTCTCAGAGATTTCTTTGGGTTAATAAGTTCTTTTACAATGAGGTTGACGTTTTGGATAATTAAGTCCCTGTGCTATAAGTTATTTTAATACATAATTGAGCTTAGGACCCATTGGAAGTACTGTTGTTATTTCTAGTTTCCAGATTGAAAATTTCAGGTATAGATCAGTTCATAACTTATTCCAGCCATTTGAAGCTGGAATTTAAAGCAGTTGAGCTCAGTGCCAGAATCTATGCCCTTAACCTCAGGAAGTGGGGTCTTTACCTGTGACAAGGTGGAGGATGTAGAAACGTGAAAGCCGAGAAGCTGTGACATGCGTGGTGGACACCATGAGAGAACAAAGCTACATGTCTAGAAAAAGAAAAGAGAGGAATTCGGAAGGGGACATGGAATGTCAACAGACCGTCTAGTTTGCGGTTTCATTTAGGATCCTCAGTGTAAGTAGTAATCCCCTGTGGGTATTTGGAAGGTTGAATGAAAGTCAGCCGAGTCTCTGGCTTAGGTGTTTTCATCAAATCCCTAGCTGTCTTTATCTGAGGGTGAGCCTACCTTTTATTCCACTTTCTTCTTGGTATTGAAGAGAAGATTTCAGGAAATGTCCCTATTGGTGAAACGTTTAGGATGCCTACCTTTGAATTCTGAGGGAGTGTCAAACTGCAGGACGTGAGGTCCTCCGTAGAGTCGTTATAGCTCCCTTGACCAATAACAATGTTCACGAGCACCTTTGGAAAAAGGTACACAGCTTGATATCTAAGCATGAGTATTATTCAAAATCCTCGTATGTAATAGTTCCTTTTCTCATTATAAATAATTAACCCCAACTTAGGTGATCCGAATTTAAAGACATTTCAGTATTTACTTAGCTAACGGGGATGAGATTGTATAACAACAATTAAAATGTACATTTTTTCCTTTTAATCACACTTTTGCTGCATAAACTTCCCTCATTTTATCCCAATTGATAACTCAAGTGAGTAATCATTTTCTAGGATGATCACTGTGGATATTCAGAGGAGATGACTATTACAGATCTTTTCTCTATCTGTTCTTATATTGGAAGCGTATGTCACATTTGCAGTTTGCAATCATAATTTCATTGATTTTAGTAATTTTTAAAAATTTAAATATAAACATTTTTCTTTTTCTCTACTCAGTTAAATTTTCCAAGCACAATTTAATCTTCCTTGGCTTGCTTGTTGTTGGCAACATGTTGTTATCTCTAAAGGAAATGTAAGGACTTAACAACTTTTATGCATACCATCATTGAAAATATGAAGTGAAATATTATACCTAACAATTGACATCTGTTTTACTCTTGGAAATTTGGCCCTGTTTATGTCACTCCTCTCTCCATTTGGTAATAACCCCTTTCTGATTCTGCTGTTCTTGGAGAATAGGAAGTTCATTATTCCTTTCATTATAGTTTAGGAGATACGATCACATGTGTTCGGATCCTTTTAAGAATCTCAACTTTATAAAAGAATTCCACTTTGAATGACGTATCACCCCTTATCTGCCTCTTTGTTGCCCTGACTTAAGAAGGTAAAATATTTTCATTAACCTTAAAAATATGTATGTTATGGGGCGCCTGGGTGGCTCAGTCGGTTAGACGTCCGACTTCGGCCCAGGTCACGATCTCACGGTCCGTGAGTTCAAGCCCCGCGTCGGGCTCTAGGCTGATGGCTCAGAGCCTGGAGCCTGCTTCTGATTCTGTGTCTCCCTCTCTCTCTGCCCCTCCCCCGTTCATGCTCTGTCTCACTCTGTCTCAAAAATAAATAAACGTTAAAAAAACATTTAAAAAAAATATGTATGTTATCATTTTAATGCCATAGTAAGTATAATTTATTTTTTAAGCTTTTATTTAAATTCCAGTAGGTTAACATACACTGTAAATCTGAGTTTCAGGTATACAATATAGTGATTTAATACTTTTCCTACAATATCCAGTGCTCATCACAACAAGTATACTCCTTAACCCCCATCACCTATTTAACCCATAACCCTCCTCTTCTGTGGTAACCATCAGTTTGTTCTCTATAGTTAAGAGTCTGCTTTATGATTTGCCTCTCTCTTTTTTCCCCCTATGTCATTTTGTTTTGTTTCGTAAATTCCACATAGGGGTGAAATCATATGGCGTTTGCCTTTCTCTGACTTAATTTGCTTAGCATTATACTCTCTGGCTCCATCATTGTTGCAAATGGCAAGATTTCATTCTTTTTTATGGCTGAGAAATATTCCATTGTGTGTATGTATGGAGGGAGAGAATCCCAAGCAGGCTCTGTGCTCTCAGTGCAGAGCCTCACATGGAGCTCTGTCTCACAAACTGTCTCACAAACCTGAGCTGAAATGAAGAGTCAGACCCTTACCTGCTGAGGCACCCAGGTGCCCCCTCAGCATTTCTAAGTATACTTAAACATTTATTTCTAAATGAACATAAATGCAAAGTTGCATTTAAATTTCTTTATTATGCTCCTCTCAAACAGTCCATGCAATCTGTGATATGCATAAGAGTGAATGCAGTTGAAATATCTCATGACTTGCGTTAATTAGGCCCCAGATGTGGGACACAGTGTTCTTTCATAATATGTCATACCCAAATATAATAAGATGGGGACAAGTCATCTACACAGGGCAATAATATGTGTTACTCTGTGGGTTATCTCTTCCTTAATGTAGATTTTATCCATCAGGAAGATGGCAGAATATTTAAAGGGCTTAACACATATAGGGAATAGTATATTAACCCAATGAATCCGACTCATGTTTGTATCTTTTTTAAAAAAAGAGTTTATTTTGAGAGAGACAGAGAGAGAGTGAGTGGGGGCGGGGGGGTGCAGAGAGAGAGGGAGGGAGAATTACAAGCAGGCTCTACACCGTGAACACAGAGTCCAGTCGGGGGTTTGATCCTGACCTGAGCTGAGACCAAGAATCAGACGCTTAACCAACTGAGCCACCCAGGAGCCCTATCACATTTGTATCTTTTATCAGTGGTTATTGCACTTTCTCTTAGAAACAATATTAACAATAACCATTGTATTCCTTCTCCAAGGGACTTTTACTTAAAAATTTAGTTTCTCCTTTAAAGTGTATCTTGTTTTTTCAAAGATACAGGAATTATGACTAACAAGTTAAAAATAACTAAGTTGATAGAAAGTTACTAATATTTTCTTTTAAACATGTCAGTATACGTGGGGGAAACATACAGTAAAACAATAGCACTTGATCTTGTCTGAAAGATCCTCCTAGCCTCCTAGATTAGATCATCCTTATGATTCTTTTTGCTGGGCAAATTCTCTGGTTTAATGAACTTTTCAATACAGTTTGTGTCTACCTCTCTTTCCCAGGCTTGCTCTTAGAGTGCTCTCTCTGTCTCTTTCTCTCTCAATCTCCTCCCACCTTCTTTCCTCCCTTCCTCTTTCGTTGTCTTTCTCCTACCCTCTATTCTTCCTTCATCTCCTTTCTGTCCCTGTCTCCTTAGACACACACACACACACACACACACACACACACACACACACACACACACACACTATAAATTTGAATAAATGCAATGCCAGGGCAAACAGAGTAGGAATTTCTAGACCAGGTATAATACTTCTAGAAATACATTCCAGAAATATATATTTCTAGATATAATATAAATATACCCTATTTATATTAATGAACTAGATATGATAATATAAAAGAACAAACACTTAAACATTATTTTGGCCTCATAATTAACCAACCAGATAGTTACATAGCAGAAAGAATCAGAGAGAGTATCCGGTCCCAAACGATTAATTTTACAGAAAGTGAATTTTATATCCGGAAAGGTAAATTAGGTACTTACAGTTAGAAGGCTTGTGAAATTAACACTTAAACCCAAGTATTTTCTCTTCTTATCTTTTAAACCAGTGCTGTTTTTAAGATTTTAGATTCATTCCTGTATAGCGTAAATACACCCATCACCCTAAATCTGGACAGTTGCAAAGCCCCATCAACCCTGTGATGGTTATCTGCACTGCACTCTCCATGCACAAAACCGTGACCTTCCCCTGTAGCCCAACCATATCCTGATTTTAAATGTTGAAACCTAAAATGGTGCTAAAATCCAAGTCATCTGAGTGATAAAACCTCAGTAAGTCTATTTACTGAATTTAGATGTCAAAACCAGATATGCTCTGTTTCCTCGTATCACTAGGTCACTCTTAATAACGTATGTCCGAAAGTAGTCTAAATGTCACTTTCTTTTGACTATAGGAAAAGGAGTCTGTGCAGTTTGCTATAGCATCTCCTTTGAAGTGTTATTTAATGAATATGGCAGAGAGGTAGCAGAGAAACAGCAGACAGATACATACAGTAGCAGGTAACCTAGATATCCAAAATAGATTGTTAAGGTTTAGAACGTAATTTAAAAGCCTATGAGCCTCAAGGTAGTACAACAGTTTTGTAAGTTTCTAGAGTCTTTATGTTTCAGTTAATTCCAAGTTTGACTTAGGCATATATGGAGTTCAGTTTTCCTACATTCTTAGGAATGAAAAAAAAGATCATTTTATAAGCAAACACATTATAAACCAAATCAAATTATATCTTTCATTCCCAATGTGTTAACTCCTAGTAACCACAGTAGAAACTTCTTCAGAATTGATTTATTTGGAAATAAGTATTCCTCAAAACTTGTATATCTTAACTACTCAGTTTAAGCTTAAGTGTGTTCAAGCAAAGGGAAAAAGAGACAAACCAAGAAACAAACACCTAAATATAGAGAACAAACTGATGGTTGGGTGAAGTAGGTTATGGAGATTAAGGAGGGCACTTGTGATGAGCACCGGATGTTGTATGAAAGTGTTATCACTATATTGTGCACCTGAAATTCATATTACACTGTGTGTTACCTCACTGGAATTTAAATGAAAACTTAAAAAAAGATTGTTTACACTTTAAAACAAAATGCTTCCATTGGCCCCAGTACTGATGCAGAAATAATTTAGTACATAATTTATCATTTTTATCCCCATATTTATTTGCATACTTTTAAAATGTAACTTGTTCCAGTGTTAAATAACAACCCAAATGCTTTTATTTAAAAAATAAATATATATCCCTAAGATAAATTTAGCAATGAATGGCTGTATATTTACATTAAAAAAATTATTTAACATTTGTTTCCAAAGCATTTTTATCAAATCATTACAAAACCATAGGTTTTCAAACCGAATAATTTGTCCTTTTTCACAAAAATATGATGCCGTGTGTTTTTTAAAGTATTTTATCCTGTATAGTGTATAGCCATGTAGACATTTTATAAACTACAGATTAACCCCAATAAGAAAACAATAGCACTTAATTTCAATAACCAGTGATAACTGCTAACATTCCGGTATAGAAATCTTCATTTTTTCCCCTTATCCCTTTGTCTTTTGTATAGGTTATGTGCATATATATTTTTATGAATATATATATAGTTTTTTAGATTATAGTTCAGAAACTATAGTACTATATCACCATTTAATGTTTTATAATTACTAATTGCAGTGTCTTCATATTTACGGACGTGAATGCACATGCACATCACATGCACTACTTCATGGATGCGTTTATCTTATAGATACACCACGAGTGCAGTTCACCAACCCCTGTAGTCGGACACCTAGAGTTTCTTCTCCCAGGCCTTTACAGTTTTCAAGCAATGTGGCAGTAAATATACCTGTATGTACATCCTGCACGTTGATTTATGTCTTTAGGAACAACCCTGGGAAGTGAAATTTCAGGTTCAAAAACATGACCATTGTAAAGCCTTTTGATGCACAGCACCAAATATGTAGTATTTTGAAACAGTTTACTTTTTATCATTGTACATCAGGTACTTTGGAAAACATTCCTATAAATGACCATCAGTTTTTTTGTCAATAGCTGTCAATGACTGTCAATCTGAAAAATAAGTTTCTTCACAGTTAGCCGATATTGAAAGAACAGTTAAAATATTCAGTAAAATCAGGGACAATATTTTTTTTAATTACTCTGCCTTTGAAAATAAAATAATATAGGGGCGCCTGGGTGGCTCAGTTGGTTAAGTGGCCGACTTCGGCTCAGGTCATGATCTCACAGTCCGTGAGTTCGAGCCCCGCATCGGGCTCTGTGCTGACAGCTCAGAGCCTGGAGCCTGTTTCGGATTCTGTGTCTCCCTCTCTCTGACCCTCCCCCGTTCATGCTCTGTCTCTCTCTGTCTCAAAAATAAATAAACGTTAAAAAATTTTTTTTAAAAGAAAATAAAATAATACAACAAAATACTACATTTCTCATTTATCTCATATATATTTTTATTTATTCTTATTTATCTCATTATATCTTATGTAGCCATTTTTAACAATGTCTATTCTTATTCTTCTGACTAAAAAGGTATCAATAAGTTGTTTTTATAGTCTACCCTACTGAAAGTAGAAAATAGACACATGTAACCATGCTTTCTCCTGTGCAATTGTCACCTAGAAGTAAGCAAATAGCTACATACACTGATCATACCTTTTTCTTTATTGCATTCATTTGGTACATACCTAAATGCTGAGTTTAGCACTTAGAGATTATGTGAATTTGGCCCTTTTAAGCCTTGTTCGTTTGGAATACGTGAATTCTGTCATTGTCACCATTATAGTCTGTAATCTTGTTTCGTTTTGTGCCTCTTCAACCTTGTATTTCTCACAAGAAAAGTCTTGTAAACTAGGATTCAATGCGATAGTTACCAAAAGTAATTTTTTCCTTTCCTTAATAGTTTGGCAAAATATACTTAATTTTTAAAAAATATGTTTCTACTATACGTATAATACACTTCTTTAACTTCAAAAATTGTCTCAGATAAAATTTTATGTTCAGATTACATTTATTATATCTCTATGTATTTCATGAAAATCAATTAGATTTGTTAAAGCGGCCCTTTATCACATTGTAATTAATTATTTGGGAAGTTTCAATAGAAGACAGTTTTCTATTTCCTATAATGGATCTCTTTACCAGTAGGATACTTTTCTCTCTAAGGATATTATTGTTTGTGAAGTGTTTATCTTATGAGAATAGGTCGATAAAAATGTAGAAAAGGAATGGAACACTTCACATGAGCCAAATAGTTTTGGAGAGAGAAATGTGTGGTTTGTCCTAAGGATTAGCCTCCTGGGAGAATTTAAAGTTCTAAGCTAAACGTATATTTATACAAGTTTGTTGACTGTATATCCACTAAGATAGTCACTTGAGAGATCATTAGTTAAGGCTCTAACAAAAATTTTTTTTCGTTTAAGGACTGTCTATAGATGATAATTGAGTCTGGAGATGAAAGATGTGTTTGAGATTGGAATTTAGTTGATAACATACTTAAATAATTATATCACTCTACTTGCATCTTTGTTTACTTAGAGCAAATACAGATTAATATTCTTCTTAGGCCCTCCAATGATCTGTTAAATATAAGTGATGTTCCATAAACCTGATTCTACAAAATCTTTAAACCATTACTGAGGAGAAAGGCTCTTTTGCAAAGCAATATTAAATCAGTGTGGGTTTTTTTGTTCGTTATTTTAATAAAAAAACATTATGCTTTAATGCAGGGATCAGCAAACCATTGCCCACAGACCATATCTGGCCCGCTGCCTGCTTTGTAAATAAGGTTTTAATAGAACATTGCCACTCATTTGTGTATGCACACTCTATACCTGCTTTCATGTTACAATGGCAGAGTTGTGGCAGAAAACATACGGCCTGCAAAGCCTAAGATATTTATTATCGGGCCCTTTTACAGAACAAGTTTGTCAACTTCTGCCAGTATATATCACATGACTGCCTAGGAATTAGAAAGAATTTAATGTAGCTTCATAGGAGGCTGATGTCCAGAAAATAGTCTAAATATTAGAAAATGCATATGTATGTGTGTATGTGTATATATATCTATATGTATGTTACATAAATTTATATATGTATATATAAAATGTGTTTTAACTTCTTTGTCTATTGGTGCTATTCGAATTAATATAGTATCTTGCTACTATGATATCAAAATGAAACTTTTTAAAAGAACTTCCCACTCAATTTAGTTAATTAATATTCTTTACACATAATTTCTTTGATGCGGGGATAGCTTTTTTTGTTCCCCTTGCCCTTGAAGAAAATAAACATGTTTTCCTGAGAATATCTCTGGAGGTACAAATAATTCCAATGTTGTATTTTAATAGACAAGTAGACATTTATACTTGACTGTATTTCACATTCGTATCATAGAAGCACTCACTTGATTTTATGTTTTATTCAATTTATATTAACATTCCCAACACCCTCATCCCCTATTTTATAATTTGGCACAGAATTAATCACTCAAATCATTACTAAAACAAGACTCTTAAAAAGAATAATTTGGCTCACTTTATTGAATAGTTGACTTAAATTTTCTGTTATACTTAGAGGTCATGGAATATAGACTCTTTTATTCAAGATACATTCTTTTATTCAAGATTTTCGTACTCCTTTTTGGAATTTTTTCCTTTTTTAAATCTTATTTTAATTAACAGATTTTTACTCAGAATTTGTCACTAACGAGAATTATCTGATATACAATGACATTGTTTTCAGGATGACTACTAAAATACTTATTTTTGAATGGGCACACTTTTGTCTAGAGATCTTAACTTGCGGTTTCTAAAAAGTTAGGATGTTAAGCGAAGGGCATATATGTGTATGCTTACATTTCTACCCACACTCAGTGGTTATGAATTTACATGACAACATTTTGTTGTAGATACCCACTTGAGCCCAGTAAGCTGTGATTATTTTTCCCAGTTTGTATATTTGTAGTATGCAATTGAGATTTTGTTTTTCCATTATGCATATTTATGAGAAATGGAATTTTCCTATAAAATCTCTTTGATTAAAGTTATAAATATACCTTAAAAACATTTTTTCATGTTTGCTAAGATTTGCTAACTGAATTTAGTTCTTGTTCTAAGCAAAGTTTTTAAAGACCCTCTTGATACCTATAATTGATGTGTTTGTAGGTAGGACCTGTTATAGAGAGTATTAATCTTATTTTATAATAGGCTTACCATCTCACTTTCTCACCTCCTTCCATGTTTTGTTTTGTTTTGTTTTGTTTTTTTCTGAAATGATTTCAGTGTCTTTACTGGCATGGTATGTTCTCAGGAGTATTATTCCGAGTGCTTCTTTCTTGGCCCTGGTTCTAGAAAATTCAAGTTCAAAAGATCCATACAAGCTGGGGCAACCTGCTTTCACACATGTGCTAGTTTTATGATAATGGTTTCTAAACACAACTGTAAAATTGTATTTGAAACCAATTAGACTTACAACTATTTTTCAGTAAATAAAGCAAATCCTGATGAATTATAGGCTAAAGTTTTATAGTATTATTGCTGTCAAGTTTATGTGTTATCAAATATATTCTCCTGGGCGTACATGTACCAGAAAGTGTTTTCTCTCTAGTTGAGATTTGTTGTTCTGTTAAAACTCATTTACATCTTACTCAGATTAAAACTTTTTTTCTTACATATTTAGTCATCATGCTTTTGTTCACCAAATTGAATACTTTTAATAAACTCAAGAAATAATAGATGACATTTAATTTGTACGTACTACCTTGAATGAAAGTGATATATCAGCCTAGCATTTCTTCTATTATACATCCTGTAAGTGGGGCTCAGAAATAAGAACTGAACATTAATTTTATGGGTTTTTTTCTACTCGATAGGTGCTATGGATATAGACGAGAGAAATCGCCAAATGAAAATTAACAAATACAAACAGGTAGCCGGATCAGACCCCAGACTGGAGCAAGATTACCATTCAAAGGCAAGACATTTTTCTTTTTAAAAGTTGTAAGATAATCAATTAATCATATGAAACCATCAGGTTTTCTTCAACTTCTGAATGCACATTAGTTAGACACGAACATATAATGCAATGGCCCCATGATTATTATTATGCTAAAATTTATAATGTGTTTATATTTCAACTTTTAGGGATAGAAATTGCCTTATTAAAAAATCACTATATAACATAGGAGATTAAAGAAATGAAAATCTTCAATGATCTAAAGAACTAATCTTTTAGAATTTTTTATTTTATAAAATCCAAAAGGCCCCAACACCCTCAAAATGTTTAGGGAGAATAGCTGTGGTTTTCCCATACCTAGGAATTTTTTTCAATTTCATAGTATTTTAGTTGAATCTGGTTTATTAAAGAGTGGTTAGAACAAAATACATACCCATGAGCTCTTGTAAGGAGCTCAAAAGGTTTTTTATTGAGAATCCTTTTGAGCTCCTTTTTGGGAATAAGTTGCGGTATGAGATCTACTGAGGGAGACTCTTCTCCTTCACTGCCTTTATATTTTCAAAACATTTTTAGGTTCATGATATCATTCATGGTCAAAGTCATGAAAAGACTTTTCTCTGATGTAGCTATTTAAGATTTTATAAGAGAACGAAAATAGCAAAACTTATGACATTTAATTATTACGTGTTCTGTGACTCAGTAATGTAATCGTTGCAATCATGCAATACTTGTGGTCTATATCTGTGTATTAGAGAAGAGCTGTTTGGATTTTTATACATTAGGTTTATTTTATCCTTACCTACTTAACCTTCAGTTTCTCTCCATTATACTCCATTCTTTGGTAAAGTCAAGACTTACTAAGTAAAGCGTAACTGGCTAGGTTGGATATGCATATGTGGTAGGTAGCACAGGTTTCTAGTTTCCCCCGAAACTAGAAACTAGGCCTAGTTCCTAGGTCTAGTACAACCTAGAAGAGGCAGAGATTCCTACATCAGCATCATCCTCCAAACCACCAAGCTCTTCCTCAAATTACATGAATACTCACATGGTGCATGTAGAATTGTTCATCATGGAATTCTGGTGTGCTAGAAATGACATAGGCCTAAAGCCAGAGAAAGGTAAATTCAAGACAAATAAAAATAGCCTTGCCTTTACTCAGCAGGCCCTAAACTTCTGTAATATTTTTTCTAAAATAAAAATATGAATAACTTCAAATAGGTTCAGTGGATTTCATGGAAAATAGTTTTGTAGTGATATAGTACTTCAGACACATCCCTAACCTTTTCAACTTGATGTCAGAAATGATATCTGTGTCTTCCCAGACTTTGTTGTATTTCTTCTTAGGGCTAAATAGATACACTTTTTCTTTTGTGGCATCTCTTCTACTCTAATCTCTCATTTATTCATTTTATAGAATCCAAATACCAAGGCATGTAGTCCTAATAAAATAAGATATTAAAACTTGTAGAAACATGTCTTCCACTGACACCCGTTTGTTTTATTTGTTTATCTCCCAATATACTTTCGGAAAGAATATAGATGATTTTTTAAAATACATAGAATACTCTCAATAATATTGAGGCCAAACGGTGTGTATATATATGTATATGAAAATTAATATGTAGAGTTTGATGTTTATTTAAGTAATAATGTTTATTTTTTTAATTAGCCATATTTATTATTTTTAAATGATCTCAGAAGATATTTTTTGAAAGGGTAGCCCCTAACATTTCAATAGAGAATGCTGTGCAGTTCATTGGTACAGTATTTATTTGGAGCTCAACTCTGGAGAAATGATGCTCTTTTTAAAATAGTAATGTTTTCACAAAATTATCACAAAATATTTTTATTACAGCATAACTGCTGTATATAAAGCCATATTATCATTTTCTGTTTCCTTATTTATCTCCCTAGAATTAGGTAATATAGACCACATAGTGTGCAGAACTTTTCAAATGTGGACCAGAGGTCTATATTAATCCATTTAACTCTTAATCTAATACACTAAGTTAGTGTTCTGGGAGCAGGGGACAATGTAGAAAGGAGAAGAGTTTTTCTCCATTCATTTTGCACACCTGATCCTCGTACTTGTCGCTTTGTTCCCAGCAGTTTTGTCCTTTAAGGACCCATTCGCCAATTTCAAAGAGGCCCATCACAAGGAAAGCAATCCAACTAAAGTAATTTACGTTATAATATGAATAAGACAATGCCGAAATAGTGTCATTTTAAAAAACCTTTAAATACAACTAAAACTCACATTGATGGAATTGCAGGCAATAACAATGTAAAAAAAAAAAAACTCAGTTCAAAACAAAGTATTTTTGACAAATACGTCACCACTGTTAACTAAACCGTTCCCTTTATTAGACTTTATTCTCTTCTCTGCGCTGAGAATACATATTCAGTGCCAGCCTTAAGTGTTTTAAATGGACTTTCAAGACACAGGCAATAGGGACACCAGAAAAGGGAGACAGGTTGGGGCAGGTTAGGAGTGGCTACATATGGGCTGTTTATAAGTTGGACGTTTCTAAACAGGAGTACTTAGAGACTCCAGTGTCATCAAAGTGACAGCAGTAAAGGAGTGTAGTGCGGCAGGTGAGAACACTGCCTGGACTCAAGCAAACTCCCCCTGGGTGCCTTTGGGTAGGTTAACCGCTTATTCTCAGTTTCTTCATCTGTTAAACCAGGCTTTGGGATCTCTTTCAGAGGGTCATGATTGGGATGAAAAGAGATGATGTATAGAAATGGCTTAGCATTTAGTGAAGCGCGGAATAAGTGGTGCAGGTAATATTTGCTTTAATTTTCACAATAACAACAGCAAATGTAATCATGGGCATGAGAATATGACAAGGGCAGAACGAAACGGTGAAGAAATAATTGAGCTAATGAAAAGGATTTTAGGGCAACTCAGAGGTCATTGAATGTTCCTTTTATTCTCAGAGAATTCAAGCATCAGAAATCTAAAAGGAAAAATTCAATTTAGGGGGAAAGAATTTATGAATCTTCAAGGGATATGGATTTTAAAAAAAAACAAGAGGCTGAAACATGATGTGTGGTGAGAAATTACACACTAAATTGCTGAAATGAAGAAATTAGGTTATCAGGGTTGATGTTAAATGAGCCTGGCCCTTGGAAAGCAGTTAACGGGCACACATGTAGGCCTGGCCGTTTCGCTGCTCCTTAATCTGAATACTGAAAGACTACATTTATAAAAAGTAAAATTGTAAACATGGATAGGTGGGCTCGTACAAATTACTAAGCAAATGCTTGAAAATACATATATTTAGGAGAAGCGAAGACATGGAGGCTTATTTTATAGCAGTGATTGAAATAAAATGCTTGGGAAAATTTTTTGGCCTAAGCAGAAAAAGCTAGCAGCATATAACACAGGCCAGCAACAGAACAGCTGAAGTAGGCTTTGTGCCCACTGGAGGGATTGCTGCTGAAGCATCCGGAACCTGGTACTCACATGAAACAGACCCCGCTGTGCTGGTGTGAGTGAGGTGGGATCCTCTAACGAATAGAGCAGAGAAATTCCAACAGGAGTGATCTCAGTAACTCAGTCTCTACTCTGCAAGGCCCTCACGGAGGAAGTTAAAATGTCCCAGAGGAAGTAATGAAGCTTCCTTTCTTGGAAGAAGCAGTTTATTACTTCGTACACAGAGGCAGGATTCAGATTTTCAGGAAACTCTGATAGGCTTCGTCCAGCCAAATATCTGACAGAATGGCTTCATCTTTAAAAATCAGAATTAAGGTCCCCTATCTGTGGTCTCCATCCGTGGCCAGTCAAGAAATCTTACCACTCACTGATGAAGATAACACGGCAGGAATGCCGGTGGCTGCATCTGGATTTCTTCAGTGCAACACCCCCTTTCTCTACCCTTCTATTCTGCTGTGTTGCCTTCATTTCTTTATAACCCTGCAGTCAGCTAGCTTCAAGATCTGTAGCAAAATCCCAAGAGAAACTCCTGGAATTAAGTGAAGTTGCTCATATGGGAGCATAGGAGGAAAAGAGAGACAAGTCACGTTACCCGGAAGCATTCTTACTACCAAGCTTCCAAACTTTGCCGCCAAGGTTCTGAGAAAGTCAGAGTGTGGGTGCAGTTGTCACTTCTTAACATTCTCTCCTCTCCTTCCCCAGTTGAGGGTGACTTCTGTCCCGAGTTCTGCATACTTTAGATTGCTTTCTGGCCCCAAACCAGGCCATAACCCTTCTGGACTGTCAGGCTGCTTGTCTTGGAGCCAGACAGCTTCCAAGCCTTTTATTAGTCACCTGCTGTGTACTTGTCTGCAATCAGTCTCTGGTTGTTCCTTTATGAAAAGTATATTTATAAAGAGAGATAAAACTAGCTTTTAAAATGTAGGTTATTAAGCTAGTAAGTAAGAGCAGCCATATAATACGGCCCCTGAAGCACAAGAGATATTACTGGTAGTCTTATCAAGGCCAGATTGAAACAACTTCAGTCTCACCTACAAACTTGACAAATGGCTATATAAGCCTAATGAAAAGAGAGTTGGAAATTGAAATGAAAAAGGAACTAGAGAAAAATCATATTTTAAAAGCCTTTATATTCTCTTTTGCCTCTTCCGTATTTTCTTATTCATGCCAGTGAAGGTAGATTTCTCATCTATATTCTATTACATCCACCAAATAGAATTTAAAACTAATGAAAAATTTTTCTATATACATTTATGTAATTTCTTCTTTATCTGTGAGATAAATAAATGATTGGATGATCAATATATCTTCATGGGAGAAGAGGCCATTGGAAGTATACCTTCTTGCCATTGGTGTGCATTATTCATAACCACAGTAGCAGCCATGTTCACAGCACAACTTTTGAAGTCTTGATTACAGTAATAGAGATACATAGCCAGTTTTGTTAGTCAGTCTGCAATTTGTTTTTAGTGACTATGATTAAATATAGACTGCAGAGTAGTATTAAAAATGTGGACTCTCAAACCAAACTGCCTGGGTTCAAATCCTACCTGTCAATATTTGAGTGGCCTTGGGCATGTTAGTTAACATCCTTGTGCCTAGGTTTCTTATTCTGGAAGATGTGCTAAAATATAGTACCTACCTCATAGGATTGCTTTCAAGATTAAATCTATTTATGTATATGTATAGCTCTCAAACAGAGTTTGGAATGTAGTAAGGAATACATAAATGTTAGCTGTGATATGATGATGGTGGTGGTGATGATGATGATGATGGTGGGGAAGAAGAAGAAAAAGAAGAATCATTTCCAGCAGATAACTTGCTCTTACCAAAGCCCTTCGGGGCTCAGGTCTATATTTGTTGCCATCAACAATCTACTAGGTACAGCTAAGCATATCTTTAAGGTAATCCTAAAAATATATGGGTGGAAAGGGAGCTAAAGTATAAAGATTAAGGATAATTTTAAAAGTCTAAAAATTGATTAGGGTTGTATTATTTTTACCAGTTTAGTCAAATCTTTATCCAAAATTATTTTTCTTACCATTTCTATTCTCTAGCAAACTGGATGTACTTCAACTTTAATTTAAAGAGAGAGAGAGAAAATTATTTTTGCACACGAATTTATCTATATCTGCACACACACACACACACACACACACACACACACCCTAGAGGTGAGGCAAAGGACAATTTCTCTTCTCCATATTTTAACTGATGGAAGCAATAGCTATTCATTTCTTCCTTGTCTCATAAATACAAATATACTTCACTTTAAGTAAAAGATCCATACTTAAAAACTTAATGGTAAATAATTCTAGTGGAATTTTAGAAATTCGGTGTTTTTATGTGTGAGTAATCTTTGAA
Source organism: Panthera pardus (assembly GCF_024362965.1). Classification (NCBI taxonomy): domain Eukaryota; kingdom Metazoa; phylum Chordata; class Mammalia; order Carnivora; family Felidae; genus Panthera; species Panthera pardus. Next base: position 49,134,502 of record NW_026527002.1, read on the forward strand.
TTCTAAAGTTTCCAACTTTAGGTACCTTTTTTCCTCAACATCTTGTATTAGTTTGCTAAGACTGCCACAACCAAATGCCACAGACTAGGTAGCTTAAGTAATTAATTTTCTCGCCGTTCCGGAGGCTTGGGGTCTAAGATCAAAGTGTTGACAGGTTTGGTTTATTCTGAGACCGTCCTTGGCTACAGATGGCTATCTTCTTGCTGTGTGTTCACAAGGTCATTTCTCTGTGAATTGGCTAAGGACCCGCCCATATGACCTCATGTTACCTTACTTACTTCTTTAAAGGCCCTATCTACAAGTACAGTCACATTCTGAGGTACGAGGAATTAGGACTACGATATGTGAATTTGGCGGATACACAGTTCAAGCACAACATATTTCTAACAAACAATTAATGGTCTTTTAAAATAACTTTTACTGCCTTATAAAAGTGTATTTGGTTATAATATGAATAGAGATTTTAAAACAAGTAACTATAGCTATTTCATTTCAAACTTTAAAACTGCTAAAATTTTGTTACTTTTTCTCTTTCTCCAACTACCTTGTCATATCCTAGGAGATGAAATATTTTTTGTGCTTGCAAGTTCAGTTTTTAAATTACTTTGCTTAGTGATAAAACCACATTTAAATTTACATATGGTTTCCTCGACCATAATTTGGTTTTGACATTCAAGCCGTGGGTCTTTTTTTCTTTACATGTATTTGTTAATTGCCACCCATTACTATATCACCACATGTCAGGCCAAGAAATATGGAGAGGATATTTTTTAATTATGAAGAATTCATTTCAGGTAACTAGGGCAACACTTCATATGTTATAGAACACTATAAAATTACAGAAAAAAAATTATAATTTCTCCCTTTTTAGTAAATATAATGTTGCTAAAAACTGACAAAAGAATTTTAAGTAACTTGTATTCAGCTACCTGCTGCTAAAAGGGTCAGTGTATGAACAATAGCTGCTGTTGCCAATAGCATAATTTCTTTTTATATATTGCCTAAGAATACATGGAAGAAACATTTTCTTTTACCTCCAGAAAAAAAAATTCATTCATTCACCTTTGCTTTCATCAAGCCTCCAGAGCTGCTGGCTTGTTAACTAGAATACCTTACAGGGAATTCAAGGGTTCAATGATACGGGTCACCAAGAGGAGAGAGATCTTGCTTTATGAAATCAAGGAGGATATGGGAAACAAAGAAGGAAGAAAAGGTGATAAATAGGGCAGAAACATTATTTCCAACTCAAATTCCATATAATCTAGAAGCATTAAATATTGACATATAAAAAATTACATGTATAAGAATGTTCAAAACAACAGAGAAATATGAAAACGTATATACCTTCTGAACCAACCATGGCATTTATCACCTCTTAAAATAAATATATTCTGCCTTATGTGATAATTATTTGCTTATTTTTTATCTTCTTGAGAATGGGGACTATATTTTTTCATCTTGGTAGTCTCTCTAGTGGCAAACGCTTTTAAGCACTCAAAGGAATATTTTTGCATGAATGAATATGGACATCAGTGCTGAGAGAAAGCTAGACTGTCAGGGAAGGCATATGTTTGGAAAAAGCTTTAGAGGAGGTGAATGTCAAATATTTTGTACCAAGGGAAGGACAAGTTACGAACTTTGGGAGAAGATGTGGGTAGGTTTTTGTATGACAGTCAGAAGCAAACTTTCTAATGGGCATTTAATTATTGGTTTGTGTCCATAGTTAATCATAGTAGGAAGAAGGCTGAGAAAAAATTAGAAGATTTGGGCCCTAATTTTTATTCTACCACTTATGTAATAAGACTTTGGATAAACTACCCAATAGTTCTTCACAGCCCAGCTTTTTTATGTGTAAAAATTGAGGGACTTTGTAATCTATAAAGTGCTACTTGGTACTTTGAAGGCTGCATTGAAAAACACTATGTATTAACATTTGGTTTTTAGGCAACCTCATTATTAATTAATAAAATCATTTAATTTCATGGCCTAATACTTTAAATTAGGTTTGAAGTAGACATTCTATATTTCATTTCCTTCATCTAATTGATTCAGTAATCTCTGATCAGTGTCGGATTCTCTATTAGATATATTCTCACAAAAGATTGAATCTATATATTTTTAAATTAACTTATGGCATAATATGATTTAGAGAATAAATTTATATGTGTAATATCTTTGCCTATTACTTCACGTGAAATATTGGACAACTAGGTTTGAATTGACCCTCAATTCGAAACCTTTAGTCAGTTAGGCAGTCAGTCAACTAAGGAAGCATGGAGCTATCTACACCTATAATTTCAGTTCAATTTGGCTAATTGAACATGTCTACATCTTTATTACATAATAATACAAAACACACGAAAAAATTAGTTGTAATCTTTTTTCAGTTGGAAGGATATTATTTATTAGCAAAATAAATGTACTAATGTTTTCCTAAATATGGAATTTTGATTATTTCTATTTCATCAGTTTCAAAGATTGCAAAATAAATACTTTAGTCTGAAAAGAATAGAGCTAACCTATAAGAGAAAGAACTTTTTCCTGGTGATAACTTCAAGAGGTAGAAATAGTGTGTGTAAAAGGGTACAGAACTTAGCGTGGCACATGGGAGCACCCAGTAATGGTTGTTATTTTTATTATTTATTATACATGTGACACAGGGGTAATAGAAAAACCTTACAGTGAACTTCATTCTCATGGGTGAACAAAAATTTATTAGTTCAATACAGCTTCCTGACTAACAGAGAAATGGCTGTGATTTTAAGATTGGCCCTTTTCAGGTCATTTTCATGACTAGGCATACTCACAGCAAAGCTAACAGTCTTCAAGGTCCAGTCATATAAGAACATGTTACTTCTTAAGCCCATTACCATTTTGAGCCCCACCCCAAAAGATGACCTGATTTTAAATGGAATGTAAAGGGGTTATTTCCATAGGACATAGAACATCTTTATCTTTTTATTAGTTTGCAAGCTACTGTTTTTTTAATTATTTTAAAGTTTTGTTTGTTTAAGATCTATCCAGTTATAGCTACAAGTTGTGTTGTATAGTTACAAGTAGTGTTGTATTGTTATTTTTATACAGTTTTTGTATTCTGGTTATACATGTCATTTTAGGTAGAGTTTTAAAAATTTCAGAAAATGAAGAAAGTCTTTATTTTAAAATATATACTTCAAACTGTGACTATTTAAAAAAGAAATGACTTAGGTTCTCTATATGCTTGCCTGGTATCCCATTGAACATGAAATTACAGTTAACACATTTTTTAATGGAAAGACATAGAAAGACCTCAGTAGTAACAAGTTGCATAAACTTAGTCATGACACTGTTTTTTAATTTTCTCATCCTCAAAATTAAGAAGCTAGATTATATCCTCTTAGAGGTCACTTTCAACTTTAAAATACTGTGATTTCTTTTTAATAACTCAGTGATGAGCAAATAACTAAAAGTATGTGTCAGCATCAAATAACTTTCCTGGGCTTTTTTCTTAAACAAAGAGTGGCTCTATGCGAGTCCCCTTGTGTGTCTGAACATATTTTGTAATCTCAGGGGACGTTTGGTAGCTCCCTCTTTTCTAAAACTCAGAACTGCATGCCTGATAATTCTCTGAAGCTGATCAGCTGTAATTCTGGCATCTGGTTCTGCAATGTTAAAAGAAAAAAAAGTTTCCAGAAAAACAATCAATTGAAATGCAATCAAATGAAGGACTGAGTGAATGGAGGAAGGGAGAAAGGGAGGGAGAAATGAAAAAAGAAGAGAGGATGAAAGGAAACAAAGGAAGGAGGGATGGATGGAAGGAAAGAGGCAAGCAGGCTAAATCCTTCCAATCTAGGAGTTCATAATTGAATGAGGGAAACACAGGTACATAAGTGATGCTCTTACAAAATAGGCTGTGTTATCTGATATAATAAAACTTAGCCATGCAAAGGAAGCATTAGAAGAGAAATGCTCATTTGGCTTGGAGAAACCTGGGAATACGTTATAGAATAATCCATGAGGTGGAGGACATGTCAGGCAGAGGAAGACCTGAAGCAAAGTTGCAGATGCATGTGAGCACAAGCTGTATGTTTAAGGAATAGTTAGTAGTTCCTTAGAATGGAAATACACAAGTCGCGATACATATTAGGAGATAAGGATGGATAAGCTGACAGGGACTAGGTTACAGAGCGCTTTGGATCACTCGGTTAAAAATCTAGAATGTTCTTTATTATAGCCATGGGCTTTGAAGATATTTGAAGAAGTCACCAATATGAACAGATATTAAATCTAGTGCATCTTAAGATGCATTTATAAGGGAGATTAGAGACAGAAGTCCTATTCAGAGGCTACTGCTCTAGTCTAAGCAAGATGTAAATGTTATTCCTCACCATGTTTTGACTGTTGCCTTCATCCCAAATGGTCTTAATGCAAACCCAACTAATGCTGCTGTATCTTCTAACACAAGGAATCAGAGTAGTGGGCCTCTTACAGATTTTCAACAGAATGTAATTATATCTGCCCTATTCCTGAATTTGGTAAGTCAGGGCGATGCTCACATCCTTTCACGTTTCTCAGCACTTCGTGGTTATTCGGGCTATTATTTAGCCCCGATCTTCTTAGATACAAGTGCCTTGAGTTACTCTATGCTTTCTAAGGTATTATTATTTGGAAAGGAGCCTTCTCCATATCCCTAGTCCATTCATTTTTGTCATGTTTCTGCCTGCTTCACATTCTCAGGACCTTTGTCCTAATGCTATGTTCTCATGTTTTATTTCTGTTGCAGCTTTGGAGATGCTAGCTTGCCACTCAATATCTATAATATCTCCACCTTATATCCTAATAAACAATATAAATATTCTCTCAAAATTACAAAAATAAGCCACGGGATATTTAAAAATATTTACAAAAGACCAAGTATCAGGGATGCTTGTGGCTAAGGAGCATTTCTTTATGATATTTCTTAATTCTAGCTAGATCTTAAAGGTTTCTCATCCAAGGGTTTGGAAAAGCATTTAGTCACAATGATGGTATAAGTGCTTTAACACTGACTCTTCTCTCTTTTGGAAAAGTCTGGGCTTGTTGGTTTGCACTAACAACAGGCATTCTGTTCTACTCTCTGTCAGCTTGGATATACGTGAAATATTATATATATCAAAATGGGGTATTGTTATTTATATATTTAACAGTGTGGAAAAACAGACTTTGAGAATATTCTTAATTGAGGCAGAAATTTCAGGTGACATTTGTTTGAGATATTACTGAATAAATAAAGGGCATACAAATAAATGTAAGACTCATTAAAGTTATTGAAAAAGAAAGAAAACCCATTTACTTTATGTGGATATATCTAAATAGATGACTAAGGAAGCAATATAGAAAATATTTGAAAGTTCTTTGTAAGCCATAAAAACTATCCACATTTTAATAATTATTAGTGTTATGGTCACGGATTGTTACATTCCCTGGTTTAACTTTCCTTGATGCCAAGTATAAGCACAATTACAAAAACTAACCCAGGTTAATAGTTTCAAGAATAAAAAACATGAATTTCCAAGTCAGGTTTGGTGTGTTCCTACGTCACGTAAAATAAGCCAACCTGGTGTCAAAGGACAATACCTTATGTTTTAAATGAGATATGGAATTAGGGACTTATTTATAATAAGACTTCACAACTCTTTTCAAGTTTTTTTTTTTTTTTATAAGTCGAGGCAAAATGTTTGAGATGATAGCCAAATGTTGATGAAAACTGAATTATCATAGTCTAGAGCCTCTTTAATTTCATCACAGACTATGCCTCACTATTATCATGGTAAATATTTACTATGTGTCAAGACCTGTGATCTCATTTAAAGCTCACAGCAGGCTCAGAGAAGTTAAGAGACTCGCCCAAGATTGCACAGCTACCAGTAAGTGGGAGAGCAGTTGCACATCGGTGTATTTCAACTCTATAGCCCGTGGCCGTTATGATACGTTGCTTCTCATCATCAAAATCAGATGATAGATTTTCAGGCATCATAGATTATCTCAATATTGTTAGTGAAAGAATGTTCCTTTAGTCATTTCCATGAAGTCTGAAAATATTTTTACTGACACAGAACAAAACGGGTGGTATACCATTCAGGTTTGCATTCACATGTTTGTAACAAAAAAAAAGCCTGACAAGAGAATCTGAAGAAATCCAAACAGCAGCCCACGGCTGATACTGCTGTTTAAGGAGCCAAACTTCCTCTTCCCTGTTCTTAGTGTAGGACATTCATGCTCGCTGTCACAGAATGACTGCTGCACCCCTCTGCCCATGTTTAAACTCTAATCAGAAAAAAAAAAAAAAGAGGGAAAAGCAAATGGCCACCCCAGCTGAGTCAGCCCACTATAATCAGAAAAGTAGTAGCTCTTTCCAACCCCAGTCCCTGGTTCCTGCTTACCTCACAGTGACCAGACCCAAGTCAAATGATCACCCTAGCTACAAGGAATCCTGGAAAATGAAGTTGTTTGTTTTTGTTCTCGTTGTTGGACTACTGAAATAAATCTGGATTCTTTTAGTAAAGAACAAAAAAAGAGAAAATATTGGTAGGCGTTCAGCAGCAACTGAGACCAATATATAGGTGTGGTAAACTTGAGTTACCTACATGAAAGGCCAGAAACCCATTCGTATACTTCTAATAGCTAAATATCCAGATACTTGTTACCGTAAAATTAGTAAGTGATATTTCTTGACTAATTAGAGTGGACAATATTGAAGAAGGAGAAGTCAAAGATAACTTATACATTTTCTATGTTTTAGTTCAATATTGAGCCTATTATAGGAGATGGGAGATACATGAATAGTGGGTTTGGGGTGAAAGAGAATAAATTTGGTTTTGGCCACATGAATTTGATGTACCTGCAAAACAGCATATGCACGATGCCCTGGAAATAACTGGAAATACAGGTCTGAAGCTTGGGAGATAAGTGAGAGCAGATGATAAGGATTTATTAGTCATTATGTGGTAGTGAAAATGCATAGATAATGGATTGGATCATTCTGGGGGGAGAGGGGGGAGATATTCATAGTGAAAAGAAAAGGCTAACAATCAAAATTTGGGGAAAATATAATTTAAAATCAGGTCAGGGAATATGAAGCTGGCAAAGGAGATTAAGAAGGAATAAGAATAGTGAGGGAGACTGGTGAGAAACCATGAGTGACGGTATCTGAGAAGACATTTATGGAAACATTTCAGAAGGAGAGAGGGCTTCAATAATACTAGATGTGACAGCAAAATCAAGCAAGAAGAAAACTAAAGACACTACCGGCTGGTAAATTAGGATATTATTGATCGTTTTGTTTGTTTTTAAGAACAATTTCAGTAAACAGTAGATTAGAATGGGTGAAGAGTTATGGATTCTGAGGAAGAAAGTGATAAATGCATTTGTTAAGGGCAAAAACATGAGTTCTGTAGCTACCTGAGATCTGTAAATCTGGAATTTCATTGCAGAACTGGCATTTCCGTTTCTAAAACTTATGAGAAGTTAATGGAAATAAATAACAGGTGATGAGATCAGCTGATTGCTAATAGATACAGAGCTCCCCCAGAGCTCTAAATTAAGAGAGTCATAATTGACTACTAGCAATAATTCCTTCTCTACAAATTCTCCAGGAAAAATTATTAAGCTTACAAGTTTTCCTGAGACTAAAAGACAGTTGGCTCCTTGGTATGTTTTGGCTTATAGGCTAACGGCTACTCTTTTTATTATTAACAGTTTTTTCCCTTAAGCTCTTTTTGCTGTTCCATCTTTCACAAGATTTCCCTGGATGAGTAATTGTACAGATAGGACATCTTATTGCCCCTTACTCATTGTCTCCAGATTAATCTCAGGGAATCGTACAAACAATGCATGTATTTCTAAACCCCATGCTTGGTAGTATACACCAAATCTGCACTTGGTAACTTAGTAACTTGAAAGCAGCCATAGTGGGAGTATTTGTTCCTCAGAACTTAGCAAACTCTGTAAATCAGAACTCTTGGATACCTGGTTGTTAACCATATGTCAGTGCACCACTGCCTATACCCACCATGGAGAATAAAAGGGTCAGGTGACTAAACTCTATTCAGCTATTACCACAGTATTTTATACTCTGACTTGATGCTTCATACTGGAGGTAATACTCTAGGATACAGTCCAGATAAAACAACCATTCCATTCATTTTTACTCATTAAACATTTATTGAGTTGCTACTATATGCCAGGCAAGGATCTAGATAATGGGGATACATACTAAAATATTAAGACAGTTATTCTCAGAGATTTTAAATCTAGCAAGATAGATAGGTAGATCATTATGTGTGTGGGGGGGAGAGAGATACACACGTGATAAAACTGTGAGAAAAGCATGAGGAAAGTAGCTCATGAACTCACAGGGCAGTAACTAATTCTCCTTGAAGGAATTAAGGAAGAGTTTTCTAGTGGGAATTTCATTTGCAGAATATTATTTACAAGGCTGAATCTTAAATTAGCCTTCAATTTTCTGTAGCTTTTCCTCACTTCCTTCTCCCTCTCAAGTGAAGACCTTATCATGCAATACCCTCTTGAGGAGTCCTATCTACACAAAATTATCTCTAATAGATTTTTACACAGTGCAACATTCAAATCAAGCACCAATAAGAGCCTTAGCTAGGATGAAAGGAAAATTATCTGGAAGTAGCTCCTCAAAGGGAGAGTCCCTGCAGTTGTGGTACTTATCAAGAAACAACAGGACTCTCTTTGAATTATGATCTGAAATCCTATAAAAATCGGTTAGCGCAAAGGATAGCATCTTCTTGCTGACATGATTATTTTATTGACCACAGTGCGAAGACTCCCCGTGCTCTGTTCTTGTCTCCTCTAGCCCCCAAGACTGGTGTCAAGAGCCCTGTCCAGAACTTCAGCTTCTCTGTGTTCCAAAGATTTTGTTTGCCCTATTTTTTCCCAATCTTATGATCTACTCTGAATGTGATATGAATATTCCTCCAACTATTTCTTGATGACATAAAACATTTTTTCTTCAAACTTGGACTTCTTTAGTGCCTGGTATTTTGCAATAACCAATCCTTGGACTAGATTTTTAGACAACATGGCAGTTTTCTGGTAACAAGCAATGTTCAAAGGAACTCATAATCCCACCCCTGTGTTTTGTGCAAGAAGTTCACGTACAAAGCTCAAATAACATGAGTTGGTGAAATGGCTGTTAGAGAAATCAAACTAGGAAATTACCTAATCTAAGAGCTTCCAATAAGTATACTGGAAAACCGAAAATCTTATTTTAGAAATTTGAATTTACTTTTTTCTCAAGAATATTATTCTAAAATTTTAATAATAACTTTCCTTTTAATAGAGCTTTGATGATATGCTATTACTTTCCACTAATGTTAGATAAATAGGGAGGACATTAACTTTTCTAGGCCACTTAGGAACTCTTTAGAGTCTGGAACATCCTGAAGAATAATAGTTTCCTGTAAATTTTTCTGGTTCATGATGTGCTTAATAGTAATGTACAAAACATCAAAATGCTGTCGGGAAAAGCTTCCTTACTCTCTTCCAAGATTTTAATGATCCCAATCAGGGCACAATTTTCAGCTGAGATTGTATAATCCTATGCAATAAATCTTCTTTGTTTTCGTTCCATTAAAGAGAATGGTGAGCATATCATCCATTGTTCATCTGTCAGCTGTAAACTAATACATGCTAATCGTTGAAAACATTTTTTATTGTATAGTGCCAAGACAACACCAACCATTTTCTAAATAAATGAACTTATTTGCATTCATAACTACCTTGGTACAATAATAATGTAGCTGCTTCTAGCTCACTGTTAAATTATAAACTTTTTGTTTACCATACTTTAGGAAAAGAAAAAATATAGTTAGGAAATTGTTTTAAAAAATGAGTTGTTTTAAAAGTTAACTCTAGTATTAGGTCATTTATTACTTTGATTTCTGGGGGGATTTGGAGTTGTATGTATATATGAAGATATTATATTCTAAGTATATTCAAAATATGTTCTTCTGAAGTTTTATTTATAAAAATATTTTTCCCATTATTTCTCACTTTCTGTATTTCTCATTCTGTTTATCATATGTAAACTTGTAATGGAAACTTGAGCCATACCCCAAAGGTAAACATATCAGTTGCTTAGAAGTAGACAGAGAAATGCACTTAATGCAAGCCTTGAGAAGGTAGTAGAATCCTCATCAAACTAGAGCTTTGACTAATTTGCATACTTTCTTTATATAAACTTTTCCATTCAGTGTCTTTTTATTTAATGACTTTCTGCTTAGGCACTGGAAATGAGCAGTTGCTATGTGCTAAGCGCACTACTGAATATTTTAAATATATCATATCTCTTCCTCCTCACAAAAATCCTTACAAAGGGATTTATCCTTATCTTACTGGTATGAAAACTAAGGCATAGAGTTTAATTAAATTAAATCTTTGACTCTTAGGTGCTAAAAGAGTTACAAGAATAAGGAAGATATTATCCTGGCCTTCAGGAGCTTATATTCTAGTAAAGGGTATGAAAATTAGACATGAACACATTTACACATATACACACGTACCCCTTTAACATGAAGTAGCATGTTGAATTCTATAAAAGCATAAACCTATGATATAGTATGTGGAAACTTATCTTTCCCTAAATTTTTCATTTCCAAAATTTTAGCTGAGCAAACTAGATTATCTAAGAGGTCTTAACCAAATATACGTGCAATGTACCCCATGTGGTTTTTTTTAACCAAATTCTTAAGCCTTAGGCTAGCCTGTATGCACCTATGAATCATAGCAACAGAAGCAAAAGTCATGACAACTTAAAAAGACAAAGGTTAGGGTAGGCAAAGTCAGAATCCTAACTAATGAAATACAAAAGTCAAGTAAAATGTGGGTTTCAGAAATGAAGGCATAGCAATCAGACAAGAACCAATCAGGGAGACGGGATACACAGGAACAAGTTGGCTTTGGATATCAAAATGAAGTACTAGAAACAAATATTAAAAATGTGGCATCTTCTGTGTCAGTCAAGAAGTGTCATGTATTTACTGCCGAGATAAAGCTATTTCTCATCCTGTAGTTGGGAATCAGCAGTCGCTGGTAAGATCATGGGATGTGGATGAAGCTGATCAAATGGGGAAGGTGAGACCTGAGGACATACTAGGAGTCAGTGGAAAAGTTTGCTTTAATATTTTAATTTTTTTATAAACATATGTTCTGAAATGAATCTCTTGAACATATGTAGAAATGATTATATTCTTATTGTAGCTTAGAGCAGTCTTAAAATAATATATTGATTGTTGGTTCTACCCAATGTTTTTTTCAGTGAAGATGTACCTGGAATTGATACTGAAACAGTATTCAACTACTATCTAATCATCATCACCATCATCGTCATCATCATTTGTCATTTATTAAACACTTGTTCTATGTTGATATTGTGCCAAGTGTTTTTTACGTACATTATCTTAATCCTTGCAGCAAACCTAGGAAATGGGTACAGCGGTCTGTATTTTAACACATACAGAACTGGGACTTACAGAAGCAGTTGGCCCAAGATTACAAACTTAATAATTTGTGAGGCCAAAATTCAGATCAACAATTCAGTCTCACTCCAAAGCGTGTGCTCTTAGTACCTTATTATTTCTTACCACCTCCTAGAGTTAAAATTTAGGGTTTTTCATCTGCTTTCAGTACATTTTTGTGTGCACTGGCTAACTTAGATAACGTTGGATCCACCCATTGAAATGTTATTCTACACAATGGCTGAAAACACTGTCACTTAAATTAAATTGTTTTTACTATTTTAAAGTGGCTTCAGTTTGAAAAAGATATCGTGGACCAAATGTTCTCCAAATAAATTCACTGTAAATAAGTAATTACCTTTAAAATCAACATGAGGTTTCTATTTACACAGATACTTCCTGAAAACAAGGCAGCAAGTTTTGCAGAACTTAAGTGTGTATGTTTTTTGATACGTGAGAGTTTATCCAACAAAGTGGGAAGTTAAAAGGGACTAAGAAAGGCCAGTATCTCACCTAATTTGAAAGTATATTTCTAGATTAAGGATTTGGTTATTAAAATTTTATGGAGCCTTAAAAATAATTCCCTTATTTTACATTTGAAGAAAAGGATCAGTTATTAACTCAAAAATATATAACTAGACACAGAGAGATACTGGGGGGAAAAGAATCCAGATCATTTGAATCTGATTTAATGTTTATACTATACCCTATTGCCATTCAATTTATCTTAGCCAGAATGTTTATATCTCTCTAATATTTGCAGTGAATTGTTATTCTTACAGGATAGTTTATTAGGTAAAGATTCTTCAAATCACAGTAAATTGTTTATATAAGATAATCATCTTTCTAAGGCTTTGTGAAATTTGCTAGTGTCTATGCTTAGAATAATCTCCATTGCAAAACTGACCAAATAAGGATGTTTCAACATTATGTTTGAAGTACATATAAATAAATAAAACTCTATTAGCAGATATTCTCTTAACCCATTAATAGCCATCAGTTAGTAATGATACAGCTATAATACTGTATTTATTTGTATTATTAGATAGCAGACATGCATTATTTCTAATTTTCAAAACCCCAAAAGGAAGATATTATCCCTGTTATTTTATAAACAGACTTTTAAAGATTAAATAATTTGCTCAAGTTTACCTAGCTAGTAAGAGTTTTTCTCACTCCAGGTTTTCCAGACTCCAAAGTCTATTCTTTTTTACACCCCAAATGTCATTACCATAAAGCATTTATGACGGTTTTCAACTTACCAGAATATTTGAACACCCATAACACCCTGCATGCTGGCTGGGTCAGATAACTATTCGGTTATTTCAATTCCAGGAAGTTTGAACTATTGTAAATAATAATGACTTTTCTAGTATTTCTAGGATTCATCAAAATTCCAGCAACCACCCAAAAATTCAACTCTCTTTTTTCTTGGCTTTCCGTTCAAAAGTTAGTGCTTTAATAATTAGATTTTACATTATCTCTAGGTTTTCAGTGAAGCATAATGGATTTCAGAGAACATTGATGGCTACTAAAATTGGTCTTTATAAGTTACAATGGCAACCTTATCACACTTTTTTTTTTTCAAATTTTGTACAGAATAAAACAATTCTGCTTCCTTATGTTATGTTTATTTCCCAGATTTCACCTAAATGTTCTTCCCCGGGGCCATTGCTATTGTGAAACTGTTTTAATGGCCTTCATGGGGGGGGGGCGGTGAAAATGCTCTAATTGCCTTTGCTAAAAACAAGGGTTTCATATAAATTGAATTTTTCTTTTAGGATAATTGCCATTCACTTTTGTTTTCTATGCCACTGAGTGGGGTTTTGCAGTATCCTCTGTGGACAATTAAAGTGCTGAAGTAGGAGAAGCTAATAATTGCTTTGTGCAGTAATACTGACAACCTCTGCGTGTTTGTCCATCTGTGTTAACAGTACCGATCAGGATGGGATCCTCATAGAGGGGCAGATAATATTTCCACTAAATCTTCGGACAGTGATGTAAGTGATATATCCGCGGTTTCCAGGACTAGCAGTGCTTCTCGTTTCAGTAGCACAAGCTACATGTCCGTCCAATCAGAACGGCCAAGAGGAAACAAGAAAATCAGGTGAGTAAGGGGATTTTGGCAGGAAATTCTTTTCAACATATTTCAGGTCTTTGATTTTCTTTGGGTCAACATAAAATCATTTCCTTCGAAAGGTTAATACGTGTCATGAAGACAGGAAGAACTTCTGAACATACCGCTTTGTATTATATTTTGGTCTATATTCAGACTGCTGGCACAGAGAAGTTTTATAGAACATATAACATTTTTCTTCCTAGACTACTGGCTATGATATCATTAGTTCTTTTTTTCATGTTTGCTATTCAGAAAGTAATTCTGTTACTATTCTGTCTTTACTGAAATGAAAGTGATGGGTAAGTGAAGACTTGGATTTTTTAATGTTCCAAGGAATATGAAAAATGATATTTTGGAGGGCTTTTTACCTAGCTGAATATACTTCCATGATTCAGAATACATAAGAACATTACTTTTTTAGTAGGATGGTCTCCCATTCTCCTGACACCATTATGAGGGCATGGGAAATTCCTCAGCCTCTCAAGAAAATTTGTAAATGTAGCATATGTTACTATAATTCTCACTTATCACCTGACCTATAGATTTGATGGGCACCTAAGCTAATTTATTTCTTTACTCCCATTACATCAGAAAAAAAATCTATAATGGAGACCACCACCTTTTTCTGTGCAACTTTGTGACAGGAAAATAAGCTATAAAAACAATTATGACTAAGTGTTGCTTACACAGTGCTTGCTTCTGGTATACACTGGAAAGAAAAGTATTCAATGTTTAAAAGATGTAGTTTTTATTTATGTTTTTAGTAGTTTTCATTACATTTCTGTTTTATTTCATGTGCATTTTTTTTTCTTGACTTTTTCTTTCTTGTTTGTGTTTATTTGCATGCCTTCGATTTGTGTTGCTTTCAAAAGGCCAAAGGGAGTAGAAGAGGGAGGGCAAGAAGGGGATAAACACGAAGAGATAGCTCATGAGGAGGAAGAGGTAAAGCAAGAAAGACTTAATGAGAATGAGAAAGGGACAGAGATCACAAAAACAAGTAATAAGGAGAAAAACAGAGAATCAGGAGACGAGGAAAAAGCACAAGATATACCTGAGCAAGGGAAAGAAAAAGAACAGTGGAATAAAGAGGATTTGCAAAGACGATTGTCACAAGAGGATGACAGGTAAAATTTGCTTATTTTTGTAGACACTTCCCATTAGTAATGTAGCCTTTTGTCCTAGTTCTAAAGACTATTTTGCCATTTACATTTGGTTTATTTTCTTGTGTTTTATCTATTTAGCTTCTAATACAACTAATTCATATATTGCAAATTATTATCAAATAGATTGACTAATGAAACAGCCTTTAATTTATATCCACTAACTCTGAGGGTCTGGTTTATTCAATTTTCTTTATGACCAGCTGAATCAAATGTAAATTTCCCTTAGTTCCTTTAGCGTTAATTGCTGCATATCTTCTCCATTTGTAGAGTCAAAATTTTTAAAATGAGATTCTGAAGGGCCTGAAAAAACTTAGCCTACTTCATAAAAAATATTATACACTGGAAACAAACTTTTAAAACGATTGGCAAATTTGCTAGTAGAACGTAAGCTTTATTTGGTCTCTGGCTCCCTTGCTTCTTCTTAGTTTTCTGGTGGGTTCTAGCTTAGTTTTGAACACTGAGGAAGATTGCGAATCAGGGGCAGTGCTCTTTGATACTCTGAAAAGAAAGGCTAGATGCCCCAGGGTTTATTAGAAAGCAAACACGTTGGGTTAAGTCCCTGTAAAAATTCAGGCAGCTAGAGAAACTGCCAGAGAAGGAACTTTGGACAGGAAAGAAAGGAGGAAACATAAGCAGCAAGGTATAAAAACAACTATGTTTTCATTTTCATAACACAGGCACCAAGTGAGTCTGAAACTATCTTCACAGTACTGTACTGAAAGTCAGCACAAATACACAGTAAACCTCCTTTTTCTGCCTGAGGAGATGAGGTTTCTGTAATTACATTTCTCAGAGACCAAGAATTGCAAATCATGTCCATCTTAGAGGAGTTTGGGTTTCTAGCTGTCAATCCAGAATTTTATTTGTTAGTACATGGTTGGCTTGATAAACACACCCTGTTATAAGTCAAACTTTGCATTATTATATTTAAACGCAATCTCATTTTGTACGTACTCATGATTAATAAGAAAGATAATTGGGGCAGTTTTTTACCCCATCAGTATACAATTCAGTGGTTTAGTCTATGACACTTCACTTTTTGTCTCAGATTGGTATATTTAATTATATCTGTGATCTATGAAATTTCCTGTATAACAGATATTAAACATAAGAGGGATCCTAAGTTTGGCATGTTGTGATTTGAGTCAAAACTAGTAATTTCAAATCTACTTCATTACTTATCTAATTTTTGATAATTACACTGGTTTGTTAAGAAAGACTTGTTTGGGGGTGCCTGGGTGGCTCAGTCGGTTAAGCGTCCGACTTCAGCTCAGGTCATGATCTCACAGTTTGTGAGTTCGAGCCCCGCGCCGGGCTCTGTGCTGACAGCTCAGAGCCTGGAGCCTGCTTCACATTCTGTGTCTCCATCTCTCTCTCTGCCCCTTCCCTGCTCATGCTCTGTCTCTCTCTGTCTCAAAAATAAATAAACATTAAAAAAAAAAAAAAGACTTGTTTGGCATAGGATAATTTCATCATTAGTTCACAGAGAAAAGTTTCCCAAGGTTCCTTGAAAAATATAGACAGAGAGTTTCCTTTCCTCCAAAAGCAGAGCAAAATGTAGCTCTCTACTGTGTTTCTCTTTCTATGTACTGTGTAGAGGAGAACACACAAGCCCAAAAGTCTAACATGCCTGGCTTGGTGGGCAGGGGTTTGGAGAAGATTTTAACTTTAAATTCTCAATTTTTAATATTACTTTCTCCATCATTTTCTTTAGGGAAAGAGTACATTATTTTGCAGGAGAAAGGGAAAGATGGTATATTCCTAGCAATCTGAGTCGTCAAGGCACCGTACTCAGCTTAAGTGGCTATGTAAGACTTCTGAAACTATAAACTAAAGGGAGCCAGGCTACTGTCTCTAGGGAACATATATTCTATAAGGTGGCACAAAATGTCATCTGCAATTACTTGTAGGAAACATTTGGTGTCACTAATTATTACAACGTAAGATCTTGAATTCGCTTCCATTTCTTAGAATAAAATGAACAATGTTTATTGAGAGGAAATATGTCTGAGTACTCCCAGTAACATTTTGTTTTGGAAGTTGATGAACACAATCCTAGGTTGTTTAAAAAAAAACGTACGAGGGGCGCCTGGGTGGCTCAGTCGGTTAAGCAGCCGACTTCGGCTCAGGTCATGATCTCATGGTCCGTGAGTTCAAGCCCCGCGTCAGGCTCTGTGCTGACTGCTCGGAGCCCGGAACCTGTTTCAGATTCTGTGTCTCCCTCTCTCTGACCCTCCCCCGCTCATGCTCTGTCTCTCTCTGTCTCAAAAATAAATAAACGTTAAAAAAAAAAAATTTAAAAAAAACCGTACGAGCTTACACAACATTATTGGAAATAATCTTATTCCATAATACACCACTGACATTTTATGCCTTTTAAACAGTAATGCAAGTTTTATACAGGAAAAAAATATGACTTCAGAGTTTAAGTATTTATAACATTGTTAGAACTTAATATTAACACAGCAACTGCAATGAAGCAAATCCATTATAGTTGCTCTTTTCATTACAGTAATTAGATATCATTGCATGATACAGAATTATGTTGTTTGTGGTCTAGTAGTCACATTAGAGGATGTCTTTTCTGAATATACAAGTAGGAAATGAATGGCAAAAAGTAAATTCAAAAAGGTTCATTAAATATTTAAATATAAAATTTTTCAAAGTTGGTTAATAAATATATTCATATTTAGATATTTATACTCATATATGTATGTAAGCCTGATTAAGCCCCTATATCATTAATGATTTTTTGGTAAACTCTAGAAAATACAAAATTATGTTAACCATTGAAAATATTTTTTCTCACTCTATATCCATGTGAGTATGTTCTAAATTTTATATCTCTATACATTTGCTGATTATATACCATATATATGTGGTACGCTGGCTCAGGAAAAAAAAGAAGTTTTCAGAGGCAAGGGGAAATCATTTATTCAACCAAAACTTATTCAGAAAACATCTCAAGCACTGTACTAAAAACTGGGGATAGAAATGAAATTAAGCATTTCTAAATATCTAAGCCTGAGAGTGAATCATTTTCTTAGCCTTGTGTGAGTGGACATTTAAGGATAGCTCATATCCAAAAAAAAAATGCCATCAGTATACCTAAACAAATTCACAAGCATATTTGAGGAAGGAATTTGGCACAGAAAGGAGGATATCTTTAATAAATCTGCAATGGAAGATAGAAAAAACAAATACTGAAAAGTATGGTATTAGCAACACCAACAATATTCGTAACTTTACAATCAAATGAGACCCATCTATTCCTCCAGGTTTTGTTCTAAGGATACAAGCCAAAAGAAAAAATTCAAGAAAGTTGTTCCCTATAAATTTTTAGTTTTCTCAGGCATGTCTATAAAGGCTGGAGAATTATAATTTCTCTTTTTAAAGAGAATGTTTTGGGGGTAGGGTCATTTTTTAAAGGAAAAAGTTTGGCATCTATTCAAATATTCATGAAGAGCTGATTTTAAGTGACTTTAGCCATCTAAATTGTCTAGCTAAAAGTTCTTATAACTTTTAGAATGGCAAGCAGGATAAAATACTTGAATTCTCATCCTGACTCTGTCACATTAACCTACCTACTTGGTCTGGGCTTTTTTGCTTGTCAGTTAGAGGAATGGATGATTGACACGCCTTGCCATAGTTTACGTGAACATAGTGCACAGCCACCAGGAAAGTAAGCATCTTCTGTTAGATTGATGATTTGCCTTTATTATCTTGAGCTCAAGAGATCATTGGTTCTGTGACTAACCAACCACTAGTAGAACAAACAGCTCAACGTAAGTTTCCATCATTTGGCAGATGTTTCCAACATTTAGGTGATCAGTATTTAGTACTCCATTGATCAAGCTGACTTTTTCATTTTTCTAGAAGTATGTTTGAGTGCCAACTCATCCCATATGGCGTACTGATGGACTGTGCCATTCTGCTTATGTATTACTGATGTCCTGTGTTTTGTTTTGTTTCTTTCTCATTAAAGCTATCTATCTTCTAGTTAATACTACTGAAATCTTAAAAGCTCCAGTAACTTCTCTGTATATTGATTGTGCATGAAAAGGAAACTTTAAAGTATGTAAATACCACTCTTAGAATTTTCATTCTGTACGTTGGGGTGGGGCCCAGGAATTTGCATTTTTAAAACAAATACCCCAGGTGGTTATGATGCTATCTATCCTTTCTTTTTGGTTGCTTTTATTTCCTAATGAATTTTAAGATCAGCTTGTCAGTTGGGGGGGGGAGGAGCAGCTGAGATATTGACTAGGATTTGTTTAATTGGATTAATTTGGGGTCTATTGCCATTTTAAAATATTATCTTCCAATCTATGAGCATGAGATGTTCCATTTATTTATGTTTTCTTAACTTTCTTTCAATGATGTTTTATAGTTTTCAGTGTACACATCTTGCACTTCTTTTGTTAAATTTATTCTAAGCATTTTTTGGTGCTACTGTAAATGGAATTGTTTATTAATTTCCTTTTAGTACTGTTCATTGCTAATATATAGAAATTCAATTTATTTTTGTATATTGATCTTATATCCTACAGCCTTGCTGCATTTCAGTTATTAGCTCTAAAATATTTTTGGTAATTCCTTAGGATATTCTATATAAGAGATCGTGTCATCTGGGAATAAAGATAGTTTTACTTCTTACTTTCCAATCTAAATGTCTTTTATTTCTTTTTCTTGATTATTTGACCTGGCTAAGACCATCACTACAATGTTAAATAGAAGTGGCTCGTAGGGAGTTCTTAAATGATACTGCCAGGTAGAATTACTGTGCGTTAGCTGTAAATTCATTTTTGAGGATATTTTCTCCAGGGCCACTCATCCATTTTAAAAATAGTCCATGGAAAACTTTCTTTTAAAATTCTATGAATATTTCTCCTAAACAATTGATATATCTGCTTTACAGAAAACAAAACAGTGCAGCCCATTGTATGTTCTCTTTACCTAGTCTATCAGGAAGTTCAAGTTCATAGCCAAAATCTAATTCCATTCAATTTCTTGAACTACATTATATTACACATAATAATTGACAACCTCACTTTTGCCTCCTTGTTGAGGCTTTGCTTTTCTACTTCTATTTTACTATAATTTTGAGTTCTGAAACTTTTTGTTGAAACTGCCTCAAGTTATATATGGTACTAAATCTTAACCGTTTTCATATTTTATTGTGTAGACTTTTAGAATTTGACCCCATTCCCATTCTCTTCTTCTTGAAATGCTTCTTTCTCTGAGTTTCTGTAATTGTACACTCCTTTAACTCTGCATTCATCTCTTTGGTCACCTTGGTGTTTTCTGTGAGCTTTCTGTATGCTTTTATGTTGATATTTTCCAGGATGTCATCCTGGGGGTCCCCCCCCCCTTTTTTACTCTACACAGTCTGTCTTGTCAGTGCACTTCAATTCCATGGCTTCAAGTAGCATCTATATGTTAATGACTTCCAAATCTGTACCTCCAGCCAAGATCTCTTTCTTACTCAACTGCCAGATCCATCCAGTCCTCTTCTGTCCATCTTCTTGTCTGTCCAGGAGACGTACCAAGCTCAACATGTGAAATTAGATTCATCACACCCCTCACCAAACAAGCAACCAAAGTGAATGACCTGCTTTTCCATTTGTACTCTCTTTCCCAGTTCTCGGTACCCATGTTCTCACATTTGCCCAAGTAGCAACCTGCACATCACTCTTTACTAGTCTTTCTCCATTGAACACAATTCCTGGCCTCCAGTCACCAAATCTTATTGATTCTGATGCTAACTCATTTCTGAAATATGTCAATTTCTTCCTAATCCTATTTCCGCTTCCATAAATTAATCTGTTATCTCTTATGAAGATTAGTTTAGTAGGAAATTTTTATCTTTTTGAGCTCATTATGATAATAGCATAAAAAATGAGTAGTCAATTTCTCTGAAGTAGTTCATTTGTGAATTATATACTTTAAAAAGATGAATTTTGGAATTATATCTTTAAAAATGCTCAAAAAAATAGGACGCCTGGGTGGCTCAGTGGGTCAAGCATCTGATTCTTGAGCTCAGAGTCGTGAGCACAAGCCCCATGTTGAGCTCCACGCTGGATGTGAAACCTACTTAAAAAAAAAGAAAAAGAAAAACTCAAAAAATACAAGAGAAAAACCACAAACATTTAAAAATACTCAAAATTATCTGCAAAAAAATGAATCTGTATGTGGCTTCTTCAATAAATGAGTATAGTAGTGATAAATGCACATGATACACTGTTTTGAGTCTAGTTTGTCAAGCATATTTTCTTCTATTCCATTTCTCCTTCAGAGCTACCCTTCCCTAAAATGTTTATCTCTGTTTTTAAAAAATTCTTGCATACATTTTTCACATCACCACGGTTCTTTTATTTTTTTAAGTTTATTTATTTTTAAGAGAGAGAAAGAGAGAACACAGTAGAGGAGGGGCAGAGAGGGAGGGAGACAGAATCTGAAGCAGGCTCCAGGCTATGAGCTGTCAGCACAGAGCCCAAGGGGGGGCTCAAACTCTCCTGCAGTGAGATCATGACCTGAGCCGAAGTCAGACACTCAACCGACTGAGCCATCCAAGCGCCCCCACATCACCAGGGTTCTTAAGATGAATAAAACACAGACGTTATTCTCAGGAAAAGGTAATGATTTTCTGTTCTCTTTTTTTATAGCCCCAAATTTCTCCTTTGCATGTAAATATAAGTGTTGGCCTGAAACTGTGAACTCTATATATATCAAAGACTCTGTTAATCAGTAAATGAGCTATTCTCTTGAGTTAACTGATTGTCCATTGTATTATTTTCCATTTGTGGTAAATCTTGGGTGTGTTTATGACTTCACAGTCTCCATAGTAGATCCCTGACAGTGAGAGATTTGAGGTTTGATCACATATATGGTCTGAAGGGAAGGAGCGTTTGAAGATAAAGTACTGAAAATGCACAGATTAACTAGAGTGGGACCCTGAAGATGCAGGAGGGGTTTGGGTCAGAAGCATAGATGGATTGGCTCAAACCAGAAAAAAGACAGATAGGAAAATAGGTAAGTTTTTAGATTGGGAGTGGGAAGTGGTCATCACTACCTGATGGTCATAATTTTCTCAAACACATAAGAGGCAGAATATAAAAGTTTGGAGGCTGAATTGGAGATTGGATTTGAAGATTTGGAAGAATTGCTGAAGAAAATAGGAAAAGTAGCAGACAGAGGACAAATTAAAGGGTTGATGAATAGTTCCATAGATCCAACTGAGGGACAAGTCCAAGAGACACCAGCGAGGAGAGTAGTGTGTTCTTTTCTAGCAGAACTGAGCTGATCCAATTGTAGGTACAGAAGTCAGATTGTAGCATTTGTGGAGAATGGGAATTTTGATGGACAGGGCTATTGGAAAAACAGCAATGGAAAGAAATTAAGGTTGTTTATGTAAATGTCAATGCTAGACAAGAAGGAAGAAAAGTCAAGACAGGAACTGATAGACTAGGAGAGTGTAGAGAAATTAAAAAGTTGGAAAACTATCCCATTTAGTACAAAAGCAAATTTAGGGAACCGGGTGAGTGAGAGGTTTAGAATATGACACTGAAACTCAAGATTGTGTGGTGAAGCTATTTCATTAGTTAGCAAATTCTAAGACATAGCCATTGGAGCAAGTAGAACAGAGTGATGAAAAGAGTAAAAGGTGAAGGTAAATAGAGATATATAAGTTTTGGAATTATGAAGCAGTTGGCTAGACCTTCTTAATGAATATGTAAGTCTGATAGAATTATGGTAGAATTGAGAATTGAAAAGAAGACCTAGCTAGCTCCTAAAGACTTGAGTGAATGAGTCAATAGCCATGAGGTCACTAGATGATATAAAGAAAGGGGCAGAAAAGGAGAAGCGTATGTTGGCATAGCCAGAAGTCATAAGCTGCAAAAAGATAAGTAAAGCTTTTAAGTCAAAGTAGAAGAGAAATGTTCCCAAAAAAGTAATCAGTAGTTAGAAATATTACAACCTATGAGGTGCCTGGGTGGCTCAGTCGGTTAAGCGTCCGACTTCGGCTCAGGTCATGATCTCGCGGTCCGTGAGTTCGAGCCTCGCATCGGGCTCTGTGCTGACAGCTCAGAGCCTGGAGCCTGTTTCAGACTCTGTGTCTCCCTCTGTCTCCGACCCTCCCCCGTTCATGCTCTGGCTCTCTCTGTCTCAAAAATAAATAAACATTGAAAAAAAAGTTAAAAAAAAAAAAGGAAATATTACAACCTATGAAAAAGGATATGTAATTGTCATTAGAGAGGACTTCAGGGGAAGCAGTACGTCCAAGGCAGTACCAGGTTTTAGTTAAGACAAGATATAGATTGTTTTGGCGATGAGAGTAAAAGGGTTTAGAATGAGTAATAAGAGTATAGCTTTTTCGTGGAGCCACCCGGCTTTTGCTCTGCTGTTGGGGCCACCACATTTTCAGGGTATTCCTTTCAGCTAACACATAGTATTTATCCTTCAGTACCGCATCTCTGTTCTTCGATATGATATCGGAGCTCAGCATTGATTAACCTTTACTCCCACATCCTACATAAATTTTAAGAGTCTTATAAAATTTAATTGACTTTGTAATGTAATCATTATTAGAAATTTTGTTAGTTTGTATTTCTGTAGTAACTGGTTTACTTTATCCTGTTGTCACCAGAAAATTTTATTCAGAGAGACCCACACAGATTCATTTTTACAAATTTCACGTTGGTCAGAATAGCAGTTTAAGGTTATATACATTTAAAATGTCTATTAACCTTCATTTATATATGGAACTTTTGTTTTCTGGCATTTCCACCATTGATTATAGGTAAATAATGTTTCTATAGACTTGTCTGCTATAATGGATAAAATTAATTTTTATACTCTTTTTAAACATTTATTTCAAACATTTTCCCCACGTGCTGCATGTTAGAGAGTAAAATAAATGTAGTGTGAAAGTAGAGAAATAATTAAATGGGAATGACTCTCTCCATACAAAATAATAGCAGAAAAAACTGCCACATTAGTTCCCATCATATTTAATATTTGTTTTTACAAGCCCGTAAGGACAATTAATCTACAGCTGTTATTCTTTTCTTTTTAAGTTTATTTATTTATTTTGAGAGAGAGAAAGCGTGAGTGGGGAAGAGGCAGAGAGAAAGAGGGAGAGAGAATCCCAAGCAGGCTCCACACTCAGCACATAGTCCAATCCAGGGCTCGATCTCATGACTGACTCTGAGATCATGACTCAAGCCGAAATCAAGAGTCAGACGCTTAACTGACTCAGACACCCAGGTGCCCCTACAGCTGTTATTCTGCATTAAATGCGATATTCAAAGCTAGTGACTCCGAATAGAACCCTAGGTATCCCTCAGGATGAACAAATTTAACATGTAAAAGTTTAATTTTTTTATATTAAATGTAACTTGTTGTCAGATTGGTTTCCATACAACACCCAGTGCTCATCCCAACAGGTGCCCTCCTCAATGCCCATCACCCACTTTCCCCTCCCTCCAACCCCCCCATCAACCCTCAGTTTGTTCTCGGTATTTAAGGGTCTCTTATGGTTTGCCTCCCTCCCCCTCTGTAACTCTTTTTTCCCCCTTCCCCTCCCCCATGGTCTTCTGTTCAGTTTCTCAGGATCCACATATGAGTGAAAACATATGGTATCTGTCCTTCTCTGCCTGACTCATTTCACTTAGCATAATACCCTCCAGTTCCATCCGCATTGCTACAAATGGCCATATTTCATTCTTTCTCATTGCCAAGTAGTATTCCATTGTATGTATAAACCACGTCTTCTTTATCCATTCATCAGGTGGTAGACATTTAGGCTCTTTCCATAATTTGGCTATTGTTGAAAGTGCTGCTATAAACATTGGGGTACAAGTGCCCCTATACATCAGTACTCCTGTATCCCTTGGGTAAATTCCTAGCAGTGCTATTGCTGGGTCACAGGGAAGATCTATTTTTAATTTTTTGAGGAACCTCCATGCTGCTTTCCAGAGCAGCTGCACCAGTTTGCATTCCCACCAACAGTGCAAGAGGGTTCCCGTTTCTCCATATCCTCTCCAGCATCTATAGTCTCCTGATTTGTTCATTTCAGCCACTCTGACCGGCATGAGGTGGTATCTGAGTGTGGTTTTGATTTGTATTTCCCTGATGAGGAGCGATGTTGAGCATCTTTTCATGTGTCTGTTGGCCATCTGGATGTCTTCTTTGGAAAAGTGTCTATTCATGTCTTCTGCCCATTTCTTCACTGGATTATTTGTTTTTCGGGTGTGGAGTTTGGTCAGTTCTTTATAGATTTTGGATACTAGCCCTTTATCTGATATGTCATTTGCAAATATCTTTTCCCATTCCATCGGTTGCCTTTTAGTTTTGTTCATTGTTTCCTTTGCAGTACAGAAGCTTTTTATCTTCATGAGGTCCCAATAGTTCATTTTTGCTTTTAATTCCCTTGCCTTTGGAGATGTGTCAAGTAAGAAATTGCTGCGGCTGAGGTCAGAGAGGTGTTTTCCTGCTTTCTCCTCTAGGGTTTTGATGGTTTCCTATCTCACATTCAGGCCCTTCATCCATTTGAGTTTATTTTTGTGAATGGTGTAAGAAAGTGGTCTAGTTTCATTCTTCTGCATCTTGTTGTCCAGTTCTCTCAGCACCATTTATTAAAGAGACTCTCTTTTTTCCATTGGATGCTCTTTCCTGCTTTGTCAAAGATTAGTTGGCCATACATTTGTGGGTCTGATTCTGGGGTCTCTCTTCTATTCCATTGGTCTATGTGTCCGTTTTTGTTCCAATACCACGCTGTCTTGATGATTACAGCTTTTCAGTCTTCCGATTTTAGCCTTATTTTGACTTCAGCCTTTCACACTTATGGATCTTTCTCCTTACAGGCTCTTGCATTTATACTTCTGTGTATATATGCTCATGTTGATTCTTGTGCCTGAGTTATGGCTTCTTCTTTTCTGTTTATGAGTAGAGCACCTACCCATCCTTCAATACCCAACTCAAATATAAATTCATCTAAGAAACACCGTCTCTTCTCTTCCTTCACAATTTATCTACAATTTTTTTTACAAGAACAGTTTCTCTTGTGGTATTCATTTTCCTCTTCTGAATGTAGTTAATTTTGCATCCATTTAATCTACTATAATTGACCATTGGTTAGTTAGCCTTTTGAGGTAGGTTATCCGTCTTTTTTATCTTTTTATTGTCTTACCTCCCAGTATCTACAATAACCCACACAAAGTAGACACACAATAAAAGTTAGTGTAGGAATATATGAAGAAGTAAGATTGTAATAAAGCAGTGAAAATTTAGTGGTATGAAGGGCTTCCAACATGGTGCTTCTGACCTAGTGCAATACTCAACATGTTAATCTTAGTCTTCTTTGACAGAAGTTTTTATTTTTTATTTTTTTAATTTTTTTTTAATGTTTTTATTTATTTTTGCGACAGAGAGAGACAGAACATGAGCAGGGGAGGGCCAGAGAGAGAGGGAGACACAGAATCGGAAGCAGGCTCCAGGCTCTGAGCTGTCAGCACAGAGCCCAACGCGGGGCTCGAACCCACAGACTGTGAGATCATGACCTGAGCCGAAGTCGGACGCTCAACCGACGAGCCACCCAGGCGCCCCTGACAAAAGTTTTTAAATAGTCCAGGAGGTCATTTGTTCCCCAGTGGAAATAAACCTCAATTCAGTGGAATTTACTTCCTAGGAATTTGTTTTATGAGATATTATATTCCATTTCGGACAGATATAGTTGGTGGTGGGTTGGTTTGATGATTTGAATGTGATGAATAGTTATTTCTCTCATCTTTGCAGCTTTCAAGAGGATTTTAGAATTCATTTCAAACTATTCTTTTGGGTACATTAGATGGATGTTAGTTTGTCTGATCTTTAAATACTACCTTAGGGAACCCTTTTGTTATGTTTTCTTATGTTTTTCTCCCACCCTTGTCAGACTTCATATAGGATTTTTACCTATCAAATAGCGATTATCATTAGGATGACAAAAATAAGGAAACTTGTAAATTAGTCGTCCGAGTCTTCCTATCAAGATATTTTAAATAGACAGATAGGACAATTTTGAAAAGATACATAAGACTTAATATTGAAGTTGTCTGGAGAGTACTGCGTATTTTCAAAAAAAAAAAAATCTGTGAATTCACCAACTTACTTTACTATTTCTGTTTATCATGGAGTATGAATTACTGCTTTGCACGGTGCACCTGTCCTATGCAGAGATATAGTTGTCAGTTTGACACACGGGGATTCAGCTGGCTTGCTTTGCAGAGTTTGTGAATAAGAACGTGATGCCATGATACAGTGACTCTTAGTAAGCATAATCATCATTTATCATCATCCAAAGTTTATTTTTAGTATTATAATAAATTACACACAAATCCTCAGAAAATATACATGAAAGATTAATATATAGCATAATGTTAAAACTTAGCTCGGGGGGCGCCTGGGTGGCTTGGTCGGTTAAGCGTCCGACTTCAGCTCAGGTCACGATCTCACGGTCCGTGAGTTCGAGCCCCGCGTCGGGCTCTGTGCTGACAGCTCAGAGCCTGCAGCCTGTTTCAGATTCTGTGTCTCCCTCTCTCTCTCTGCCCCTCCCCTGTTCATGCTATGTCTCTCTCTGTCTCAAAAATAAATAAATGTTAAAAAAAAAAAAAAAACAACTTAGTTCTGGATTCAGACAGAACTGGATTGAATCCTGGTTCTGTCAATGCCTAACAATGTAAATGCAGGCAAATAAAAACCACACTTTTCACCATTATTTTGGAGATAATAATAGTAACTTTCTCACGGGGCTGTCATGAAAGTTCAATGAGAGTATATCCTTACAGCTTTTAACCGAATTCCTCACATTCCTGGCACATGATAAGCATTTGATAAATGGTAGAGATTACGAAAGAAAGAAAAAGAAAGGAGAGGAAAAATAAATGTAAAAATTCTCACTCTTTTTGGCTTTTTTGAACTGCATATTTCATAGAAACTTTCCTATAACACTTTGACAGATAATTCAGGATTAGGTATATCCATCTTATATTTTGTACAAGAGAAAATAATTTCCAAAATACCAAAAAGATTTCATGATGAGATAACTTCACAAAGTAATATGGTAGAGATTCCTGAAAACGTTTGTAAGGTTTGTTTCATAGTTTGCTATGGTTGACCTTTAACGATATTGGAGTTTAAGTGGTTTTATTCCTTAAATTGCCATTATTCAAGTATTATTGAGCATCTTCATATGCCAGATCCTCTGCTAAAATGGGGGAAATACTGGTTGACAAGACCTAGTTCTTTTCCTCAAAGAGCTTAAAGTCTAGAGGGGAGATCGAGAAGTAAATAAATGATTATAATAAGTAAAGGTATGAAAAATAACTTTAATATCTGATTTGATAATACTTCCCCTCTTAGCACATCATTTTAATAACCCACTTAATTATTTCATTTAAAGCTCCCTACCAACTTTGAAATATGGAAAATGGAAGTTACAAAAGGTTATCTAAACTGCCCAATATTAAAATAATTTAAACGTCACAGTAGTGACAGAAATTATATCTTTTGACTCAAAGTCTAATGTTCCTCCTACTTCACCATGGAAGGCTTTTCAAACAAATAAATTGAAGCAAGAAGAAGAGACAGGTGACTTTCAGCATTGTACAGATAGGAAAACGTCTACAGAAAAAAAATCCATTATTTCTTATAAGCCTCTAACCATTTAAAAAGTCTTTCTGAATTAATAGCCTAAGAACATATTTGAGAAACTTCGTTAAGCAGTTGTTCTTGATGCGCCTGGGTGGCTCAGTTTGTTAAGCATCCGACTCTTGATTTCCGCTCAGGTCATGATCTCATGGTTTGTGAGATCGAGCCCTGTGTTGGGCTCCGCACTAACAGCATGGAGCCTGCTTGGGATTTTCTTCCTTTCTCTCTGCCAATCTCCCCACTCACATGCACTTTCTATCTCTCAAAATAAATAAATAAACATTAAAAAAAAAACAGTTGTTCTTAACTCTAATGCAAACCAAACATAAGGCTTTTAAAATCTAAAAACTACAGTAATTAAAACATTCATATTATTTTGCGCTTTGGACTCCTAGGTTCTCCTAATAGTTATTTTTTAAATCTTCCTGCCATGTAAATCTGAAAGGTGTGTACTTAAAATCAGTTAGCAAGGCAAGATTATGAAGTGTGAATACCTAGAAACATAAAACTGAATCTTTTCAATCATTGCTTTCCAAGTATATTTCCAGAAAATTAACCCCATGAGCTAATGCTTAAAAAATAAATGGTTTTAAGGTCAACAAAGTTGGTAAACCCGTATACATACTATCCTTCTCTTCAAGATTCATAGTCTGTATCAGCTTCTGAGAAGTTCTGTAATAAAGTTGTGTTTAAGCCAGCATTTCCTAAACCTTATGATGGATTATTTTAATGTAATACTTTCAAATTTTATTCTGGGAAATATGCTTTAAATTCAATGGCATGCATTCATTTTTCATTCCTAACTTTGGCTTGTATTCTCTCAGTGAAATAAATATTTTTATTCTTGCTGAGCTTAAGCATAGAATTAAGGTGCAAAATTTGGAATGTCCCAGAAGAGATCCTTGGAACTGAGAAAACTTACTAATAGGGATTGATTTTGTCCCTAAAGATGCAGACAGGTGGGACTAGGAAAAGAATTGTAAAATCAACTAGGAACACACAAATCTGACAAAGAGGAAAAGTGTTGTCCAAGGAATCTAAGACTTATCTCTTAAGTAATGACACTAATAGAGGGGATGCATAAAAATAGCTTAAAGAATTCAACAAATGTCATGAGCATTTATAATTTTTGCTGGCTTTTCATGTACATTTTAAAATTTAATGCACCCTGTCTCTTGTTTAGGAAATCACTTCAAACAAAGCAATTCAGTCTTACTATCAAGATGGAGTTGATAGATGGCCCATTTCTACCTTTCTTTCCTTTTCTATCTGCTTGGACTGTTAGTTGCTGACATCAAAGGCTAGTACATACAGCTGTGGAGCTCCATTGATGTCATGTCTACATGTATATACATATGTATATACGTGTATGTGTGTGTGTGTGTGTGTGTGTGTGTGCCACACGCTAGCACATGCTTAGTGGAACTCTCACTTTCCCAATGTCATTCTTTGTGAAGCATTCCATCTTGCTCTGGACTGAAGGCTTGCTTATTTCTAATTTTCTAGACTTAGAGTTGGCCTTACATTGTTATTTAGTGTAGTCTGTGACTCCCATGGCTAATATTCTAACACACCATTAAACTTTACTATCTCTAGTAATTGTTAGAATACACCCTCTTCGTTAAAAGAATTAATTACACATATTATATAGGAGACACAAGAAAATTCTCTTATGTTTAAGGATATGTATTCATCAAGGTCTGTCAATATAACAAGTGAATATTATAAGGGAGATATTTATAGACTCACTTTAAATTCAATATGTAACTACTTCATTGTCCAATTATACTTTCAAAGTCTTCACCACTTTATTGTTATCATTCTTTTAATAAATAGCACTGTTATTCCATATATTTACAGAATACTGGTTAAAAACAAATTTTACATGACACATACAAATATGTATTTACATATTAATGTGCAGTGTGGTATATCCATACATCATATGTATGTTATATATATCTGTGCGTACATGTGTGCATGTGCATATCATGAGGTATTGATAGTATACTTGAGAGACTGATAGAGCAGATCTGATTAGTTACATTTTGAGATGAGGATTCTCCCGGTTTAGGATTCTTATGCTGCTCTAATGAAATAAATGTAGAATTTAGGTTTGACCTGTACAAAATAAGAAGAATCTGTGATTTAGGCATACTTCTCACAGAGCACAGTCATATTTAGGCAATACTAAAATCTTAGCTTCATGGGAGCAGAGTTTTCATCTGTCTTAGCACTGCCTTCAACACTGCCTAGCTTAGTGCAGGTCTTCAACAAATATTTGTTGAAGAATGAATAGATGGATCAATGCCTACCTACCTATTTCAGTAATTTTTTAAAATGTGGCTTTTCATTAAAGCCATTGAACTTAGATAATGAATGGGAAAGATAATTCTAAAGTATAAAGACTTTTAAATACCAAATAATTAGTTGGGGCGCCTGGGTGGCTCAGTCAGTGAAGCATCCGACTTCGGCTTAGGTTATGATCTCACAGTCCATGAGTTCGAGCCCCATGTTGGGCTCTGTGCTGAGAGCTCAGAGCCTAGGGCCTGCTTCAGATTCTGTGTCTCCCTCTCTCTGACCCTCCCCCGTTCATGTTCTCTCTCTCTCTCAAAAATAAATAAACATTAAAAAAAATTTAAATACCAAATAATTAGATTAAATTGAATGCCTTTTCCCACTAATCCTTGAAGTGCTATGAAATATTTAATCACCAGATTACCTCTTCTTGATTATCATTTTTCTTATTAGTGACTCATTCTTAAAATTTTACTGTAGTGCTTCTCTCTTTTTTCTCCCAAGTTTTTATTGAAATTCCAGTTAGTTATCATACAGTGTAATATTAGTTTCATGTGTAGGATTTAATGATTCATCACTTCCATACAACACCCATCACAATTGCCCTCCTAAATACTCATCACCCATTAGACCTTCCTCACACCCACCTCCCCTTCAGCAACCCTCATTTTGTCCTCTTTGGTTAAGAGTCTGCTTTATGGTTTGCCTCTCTCTTTTCCCCCCTATGTTCATCTGTTTTGTTTCTTAAGTTCCACATATGATTGGAATCATATGGTATTTGTTTTTCTCTAACTTATTTCACTTAGTATAACACTCTCTAGCTCCATCCACGTCATTGCAAATGACAAGATTTCATTCTTATTTATGGCTGAGTAATATTCCATTGTATATATGAACTATTTCTTCTTTATCCATTCATTAGTTGATGGACATTTGGGCTCTTTCCATATTTTGGCCATTGTTGATAGTGCTGCTATAAACATTGAGGTTCACGTATCCCTTCAAATCAGCATTTTTGTATCCTTTGAGTAATACCTAGTAATTGTAGTACTTCTCTTTTATAGTTCTACTATTTCATGCAGAAAGCCATAGACCATTACTGGAAGGGACTTCAGTTCTCTGTTTCTCTGAACTAAAGTAAGACTACTGTATCAGTGGTTCCCAAACCAAGCTCATAAGCAAATTGCCAGGGGAGTTTTTTAAAAACATCAATTCTCTGACCTTGACATGAAAATCGTGGGTTTCAGGATATCTAGATGTGATGATCAGTAACCCTATACAATATCACTGATAGTTGATTGTTCAATCTGCATGAAGAATTCAGACTTTTTTACCTTATGAGGTAATCCATTATATTTTTGGACACTTGTAACTATTAGACTTTTTTAAATTGAGCCAACCACCTGCCTATAACTTTAAAAAAAAGTGTTCACTGTCTTAACCTGAGAGCGATTATAAAGGTGTTTGCTTTGTAATTGTCCTTTAATTGAACATCTGTCTATACACTCCTTTGTATTTGTAGTATATTTCAGAAGTTCAAGAACACAAAAACTGAATTGGAAGGGAGAGTTGTATCGGGGACTATTACCTCAGAATTGAACCAAGTTATATTTGACCCACAGGGTGTGTGTGTGTGTGTGTGTGTGCGCGCACGCACACACACATATGCACACCGTGTGTGTGTGTAAAATATACTTTTAATTATTTTATTTTAATGTAATTAATTTGTTTTAATTAATTATATAATAATTATTTACCTTTAAGACAAAAAAATAACACATATACCTAAGAAGAATTCTATCTTTAAATAGTATTTATTCAAATTAAAGGTTTGTCATGTTCCGCCAATCTCTACTACATTTATATCTGCATTTCACTTGCTATGTACAGATTGTTTTACCCTTTGAAGTCATTCCACAATTGGCTAGTACATCAATATAGCATGGATCCTTCAAAATCATGAAAGTTTACCTCTTTAGCACAATTTGAAAACATTTTGTTTGTAGCAATGATACGGAATAAAACAGAGAAAAGGAAGGTGAAAAGTGAAGAAAAGAACAGGAAGGTATTGAAGGAATTAGTTAATATATTTTCTTGGGGCGCCTGGGTGGCTCAGTCAGTTAAGCATCTGACTTCGGCTCAGGTCAGGATCTCACAGTTCATGGGTTCGAGCCCCATGTCAGGTTTTGTGCTGACAGCTCAGAGCCTGGAGTCTGCTTCAGATTCTGTGTCTCTTTCCCTCTCAGCTCCTCCCCTACTCAAGCTCTGTGTCTCTCTGTCTCTCAAAAATAAATAAACGTTAAAAATTTTTTTAATATATATTTTCTTTAAGAGATCTATAAGTTGTGCTATAAAACATGTTTATTAGTCTTTTAGATAAAATCAAATCTAGTCAGTAGTATTTAAGCCCCTCAGAAATTTGCTCATAATTCTTAATAGCTAATATTTCTGTTAGCCAAAGTAAGACTCTTCTAGAACCTCATCACTTATTTTGAAATATCTTACAATTTCATTTTTCTGAATTGATGGATTAGGTATCCATGCCCTAATCATCAACAGAGTTCCCGTGGAGAATGATAGACTAAAAATTCAGTATTCTTGCAGTGCTTTTATTCAACTTTTTTCTCTGTTTAAAATTCTCATTTACATAAGTTATAAGAAAAATATTTAAGCTCCAATAGCTTTTTAACTTGTATTGAAGAATTGCAAATTTTTTAACACTAATAACTATGAGAACACCTGTGAGTCAATGTTTCTTTTGAATTGAAAATAACTAGATGCATTGTCTCAGAATATTACTCCATAATAGTTTTAATAACTATTCTGCATGACAAAATGTAACAGCAGTGCTCTGAAGCTGACTATAAATATATTTAAATTTGCATTCAATTTATCATAAATCTTAAAATATAATGTTAATGGTGGTTAAATTCTTAAGCTTTTAGCAAAATAAATTGCATAGGAATAACAGCTGCCCTCATTTCTTTTTACTTCAAAAACAGTTGTCTATTCAAGAAAGTGTTTTGTTCACAAAGTCAAGGATAAAGTTTCTTCAGTGCTAGATTGACACTATCATGCTCAATGTCTCTACTGAGTCATTAAATATTTCTGGTTTCAGGATTTGCATATTTATAAGGAAAATCACATGCAAAGAAATACCTTAATGATCTTTTAGATGGTTCAGTGAGAAGGAGGCTAGGATTTTTAACTTTATTAGAATAAAATCTTGATTGTTCCTCCTAACAATACAGAAACAATAGCTCTCTGTATCTGGTATTGACCAACTATAAACTAACTAGAATTGTTATTAACTATATTTTACTCCCATGCTTTACCAGAATAGGAAAGTGACCATAGAAACTGCCCATGCCAAGATCACTGAGATTCTTTTAAATACAACTTTTGATGGAATTTTCTCCAGACTCATTAAGTTTGATTTCTATGACTCCTACAGTAACAGTGTTCTAATACCAGTCTGGGGATCTCAAATTCGAAGTCTTAAAGAGTCCAAGCAGGTAATATAAGTGATTAAAATTAGGTTTGAGGACTGGGTAATATGGGAACTGTGGTCCACTGGAGAGCACATGTTCACTTTAAATGGGAAAAGTGCTGCTCAGCTCCAGCTGGTCCTTTCCATACAAGAAGCCAGGCAATATTGCCAGATGGGATGTTTCAGGAGACCCAAACCCCTAATACTTATATTAACTTCGTAAACAACTCTTCTGACTAAATAAAGTATATCAGTAGGCCAGATTCACCCGGAGGGCTACTGGTTTGCATCTGAAAGTGTAATCATTCTTTGGAGTAATGACCCTGAGTTACTAAAAGTTCCAAATGATTTAAAAAAAAAAAAAAAAAGGAATAAATATAGTATGAAATACTCTTCATATTGTTCTAAGTCAGAAAACTGCTCGTATGTTTTAGAACATTCCTTAATAATGTCGGTACAAACAGATAAATCAGAATATTACATTTCTAAAATATTCTTGTAAATGACTACCTAGATAGGCCAATATAAATAAATTGATTAATTGATCGATCAATCGATAGAGAGATGTTAGAAACAAATTGAACTTTGGCTCTGTCTCCTTTTCCTTGAATAACAAGCATAATAATAAGATGTTATATGGAATTGTTGTATAGACTACTATAAAGCCCTTGACAGGAGTGAAGCTAATTCTAGAAATGCTAAATAAGTATAAATAAGTGATGTTGCCCACGTGGAAATCTGTGTTTTCTATATTTTATGGTATAATTACCTAGATTAAGGGGAAATTAAATTAAGCTTTATTGAGATTGCTGGAAAATAAAAAAGAAAACAGGTTTGGTCTTAAAAGCAGCTTTAATAAAAGCAGCTCTTTAAAATGCAAAATTAAATAACTATTCTTGATTGGTTTGGGGTTCATAGGGTATACAGTGGGTTAGATTGAATTTTGTATTTTCAGCTAGGGGTTTGGAATTTTGGAAATACTATTTCATTTACCATGAGAGAGAATGGTTTTAATTTTGCTTTTAATTCTGATCAAATGTATATCTAAAATTAAACAAGTATGGCACTATTTTATTGTAATTACCACAATTATAGTAATTCTTATTATTTGTAAGGATAGATTTCTTTAAGAAAAAAAAACACCCTCCTTTATCTGTCGGCCTAAGTTAAGTATAAAAAGTATCCATGATTCCTGCTCAGATTTATTTTTTAAACGATAAAGAGCTTTTCTTATGTCACTCTAGGATTTGGAATAGTTCCAGAATTTGAAATAGTTCTAAACAGTGAGTAATATCAATAACTATGTTTTGGAAATCTGCTCACAGCTTTGCCGTCTTTTTTCTGACCCGGTAACTCAGAAATTTGTTTGTACAGTTTAACTCAGCTTTGTCCAGAATTCATTGATTATCACACCGTACATATTCACATTTAAATTATAAAAATGATACATACGAGTTTTCAGTGTGCATATTGAGATTTATTCTGTATTTTATCAATATCTTATAAGCTAATGTATTCAAATAGGATAATGGAATTTTTTAGGGTAATGGAATTTTTAAATTTGTGTAGGAATATATACTTTTAAAGAAAATTTTTAAGAATCCTGGAGAATGTAATTATTATCAAAATAATCTACATTTTCTGCTGATTAGATTACGTGGAGTATTGTCTTCTGCTTTAATCAACAAAACCCAATATTTTAAGATAAGTATTTGGGAAATTTTTTCTTCTCTCTTGTACTGAATTCTGAGATATCCGCATAGCCTCATCAAATTTGAAGTTACCTTCAGGCTGTCCAATAACTGTATACATTATTTAAGTATATAATTGAAGGCAATTCTTAAGTCAATGAACTGATTTTTTACCAGGACATTTATCATATGGTTACAGATATTGTTTAGAGCCATATTAAGGACACAATAAATATAAATGGATAGCAGCTCTGGACAGAATATGCCAAGAACTTCCATTGGCACTGGCTATGAAATTTTCGGTAGAGGAAATAAATTACTAGACGGAAGTAAAAATACTTCCAATAACTAAGAAAATCATCTCAATGATAAAGGAGTTTCTCTTTTTTTATCCCATTTTATTACCCTATTTTAACTGTTCATCACAACAGGTAAGAAATACAAGAATTTTTAGAATTCCTTATGTGGTGTGAGATACTTATTACTATAAAGGAAGAACTTAAGACATTTATGAGAATTCACAGAAAAAAAATTTGATAAAAAGATTCAGTCAATTTCTAGGTGATAATTATAAATTTTTAGGTTGAAGGTTCACAGTTAGTGTTCATAATACATATTATTTTTAGGGGCGCCTGGGTGGCTCAGTCGGTTAAGCGTCCGACTTCAGCTCAGGTCACGATCTTGCGGTCCCCCTTGAGTTCGAGCCCCGCGTTGGGCTCTGGGCTGATGGCTCAGAGCCTGGAGCCTTCTTCCGATTCTGTGTCTCCCTCTCTCTCTGCCCCTCCCCCGTTCATGCTCTGTCTCTCTCTGTCTCAAAAATAAATAAAACGTTAAAAAAATATGTATTATTTTTAATTATTGTATAAACTAGAACTTCATGTGTGATTATGGTACTTTAAAAATGCCCATACTTTGGGGAGTAAAATTTTCAAGTAAGTTTCAAATGTCCCAGTGTTAACTCCTTCATTGGAGAGAATAAAATTGTCTAAATGTTAATACAAGTAATTATTTTTAAGTTAAAAAGATTATGGTATATTATTCATTTTTGTTCAGTTCCAAATACGATTTCTCGATGTTCTCTCTGAACCCAAATTTGCAATAAAAATAAAGCATATCTGTTCTGTCAGTCACCTTCACCTGATTGGTGCCTATGAGTCAACGCTCCCAGGTTGGAGCTGAAAGAGGCAATTTAACCATTCTTGCCTGTCATATTGCTTCAATTGTGCTCAAAATAAAACCCATGGTGACTGAAAAATTACAGTGTCCTGTGCAAAAGTGACACACCCTAACTGTTGCTTGAACAGCAAAAGCAAATGCATGTATAGGCAGAAATTTTTATTGAGATTTATTCTGTCATGTATAATAAAAGATTATTTCAGAACTCTATTTTTACTTACAGCATAATAAAGCTCTTGTATTTTTAGACACATGTGGAGCACAGTGTGACAAGCAGAGTTAAAGCCCATTGATTTTCCTGGCATATTTCCATATGTTGTGGTACAGCTGGCACTTGGATAGATTCGAATCCCATTCGGCCATTAACACTCTGTGAGACCTGGGGCGAGCGTTGTCATTCTTCGGTTTTCTCACTCATAAAGAGAGCAAGCCAGATGGTGTTCAAGTATCTTGTATCTCTTGTGTCGAGTCTAGATCATCCTAATTTTAACATTTAAGTAACACCTAATGTACACTTGGAACATTTAATCTAAACTCCAAAGAATATGAACTAGATCATAATTTATAATTTTGAAAAATGAATGCTTAGTATTTTTTACTTTTTACCCAACAATATAAAGCATATTTATATTATTATTTGAATAAACCATTTAATTCTTTAGGTTAGCTATTGACAATTTCTAAAAAAAAAAACTACCTAGTAGCCTTTCGTCTGTGTTTTCTTCCTCCTTGGGATAATTTTGAGGTGGGTTTCTGGACTCTGATCTTCATGAGGGTGAAGATTATGTGGGAATCATTTCTGCATGCATTAGCCAAAAATAGTAATTCTTCTCGGTGCAAATTATGTATTGCTTTAGATTAAATAAAATAACTCATTAGCTTAAAATTTACAGTTACTTCAGAAGTAACTTAAGGATTCACAAAAGTAGAATAAAGTTGAGGTAAAACCATTGATTCAACAAACATCTTCTGAGTATCTTACTTGTCTATGCCTAATGCCAGTGTTGAGCCCAGAGCTGGTATATATAGTAAGTGCTCACTAAATGTTAGAAAGAATGGCCGGATGAGTAAACGAATGTAAGAATAATATATGTAGAATATAGCATTATGTTTAAGAGTGCAGTCTCTGGAACCAGACAGTTGAGTTTGAGTCCTGGCACTCCTGCTTATTATCTTGTATGTGTGTGACCTTAGACAAGTTATTTAGCCTCTCTGTACCCAGTTTTCTCATCTATAAATTTGTGATGATAATAATAGTTTCCTCATAGGAGTGTTTGAGAATTAAATAAATTAAAGCTATCAAAGCAATTATAACAGTGACACATAGTAAGCACTGATAAATATTTGCTAAATAAACAATGAGAAAGGGGGCATCTGGGTGGCTTAGTCAGTTAAGCATCTGACTTTGGCTCAGGTCATGATCTCACTGCTCGTGAGTCCAAGCCCTAGGTCAGGCTCTGTGCTGACAGCTGACAGCTCGCAGCTCAGAGCCCGGAGCCTACTTCAGATTCTATCTCTGTCTCTCTGTCCCTCCCGTGCTTGTGCTCTGTATCTCTGTCTCCCTCTCTCTCTCTCTCAAATATAAACATAAAAAAAATTTTTTTAAGAAATATTAACTACAGCTTTAAAGGCAAAATTTATATGTGAAACACCAATACTTACGAAGTCCTGCACTACTAACTTAGAATTGCTAGGAATGAGGACTGGGTTGGTAACTCAACTGGAGCCAACTGATCAGGACCCTGTCCATGTTTCTCATTTGCAGACCTTTCTATCACTGGTTGGTGTCTTGGGAAAGGGGGGAGGGAATTTGAATCTAGTCTGGAGTAACACTCAGACATTGCTACATGAGATCATGTCTTAATCTAGCCTAAGATTCTATAAGCAATAAATATTTTTCTCTTATAACTTTAAAAGCTATTTAGCCATTCTATTTAAAACAGGGAAAACAGGGAGGTTCTTCTGAGTCTAATGAAATGATAGCTTATTGGTCATACCTGGGCGATCCCTAGACGTGCCAGTTAGGAGTGGGAGTGATCTAGGACTAAATTTGTATTCTCCCCAGATGTATGACCCCTGATCAGCAGGGTCATACTGCTAACATGGGAATAAATATGTCTGTCTGATTTTGTGGAGGGTAGTTAGAAGTTCCTCTGTACTGGTCAGTTGGATATTTGAGTATCAGTTTGCAAGGGTGTTTCCAAGGGTAACGGCTTTTCAAATGTTATCGAAATGAGTATCAAAATGTTATATACTCTTTTTGAGTATTTTAGATACTCAATAAGTCATTTTATCTTCTAGTCTTTGAGGAATTAAGATATAAAAATAATCTTTTACATAATAGAATAAGATGTATAGTCAGCTGTGCTCTGTTTCATTAAAATTTTTATTTCTCTGATATGCTAAATTTTAAAAACATAGTTTCACCTGCTTTAGAGTGGCTAAATGTCTTCAATTTATAAGAGAAGAGATACTTATTGTCTACAGAGTCTTGGGTTAAAGATGGGTTAAAATGTGATCTGATTTAGCAATTCCTGATTGTCACTCCACACTGGATTTAAATATAATTTCTTCCTTAAATTATGCCTGACATTCCCACTTTAAAAAGCAACTGAACAGCAACGTGATATATTCTGGACTAGATTTTTTATATATATAGGGGCAGAACAAAGATTTCATAAGACTTTATAACTAAATCGATAAAAATATTTGCTCACATCTCACTATATGCTTTAACTGTGCATTATTGAAGATAGAACCTAAATATAATGTGTGGGCCCTAGAGGGTGGAAGAGTTAGCTTAAGTGGAAGGAAGACGGAAACTTCTTAGTGAAAATTAGTGCAATGTTTTCTGTGTCAGCATAGAAGCAGAAATGAGTGCAGCATTAGGCAACTGCATGGCTACGTGTGATGGAAAACTGTGGTGACATGTACAGATGGACAGAAGAGTTTAGTGACATCTCTTAATTTAGTATCTGAAATTCTTTACTCTTTGATATCTTTAGCATTTACTTGACACTTAAACCAGGTGTTGCCTTGGGTTATTTTGTCTCTGTGCTTCTTTTAGCAAACTGAGTTATAAGTGGTTTTGGAAAAAATACCATGTCTTAGATTTCTTTAGAGTTGGCATAGCATTGACTCCAGTGTCTCGTACATGGTAGATGCACAAATATATATTTGTTACTTGGTTGACATCTGTAGATGTCTAAAACATTTATTAGGAAGTTCTGTTTTGTCACCAGCAAATATTTATTGAATACCAGAATTACTTATGAGACTTACCAGATGCAACATAAACATTATTTAATTATCCCTACATTACTAGGAGCATTCATTCGTATAATGAATTTCTTGAAATCACTTCTTCGGTAACTTTTTCTTTAGAGCTATTTAGTGCCCAATATCAGGTACTAACTAAGCTGCTGAAGTGCACTGACAAAATGAACTATCCAAGTTCCGTGAGAAGAGAACCCACAATTGTAATAGGATTTCTATAGTGGAGATATAATAAAACCCTGAGAAAACACTATAATTTGCATTCAAAAACTCATGTCTAGTGCAATGTTGCCATGTCTTTAGGTTCATTAAGTGATCTGGGTAAACCTGTGACAGCCACCAGTCTTGCTACATGAGCCCAAATGCCCAGATTCCAGTTGCAATTGGTGCTACCTGGCATCGGTTGTTTGGTAAAAATACCAAAAATGAAGGCGATTCTGAATTCTGTGGCTCACTGAGACCTTCAGTATAGTGGCAGAATACAAGTATCTCTTCGTTGGTTTTCCCAGCCCATGGTAGAGGATTGGGCAAACTACCCTGTTTCTCAAATGAGCTCAAGAGTCTTGCCACCCACACCACATCCCCCTTCCAGAAGAGAATTTGAGCCCATCATGCCAGCAGGTGCTAGGCAGAAAATGGGAGCAAATTGGCAATCGTGTTATATCTAATTTCACATTATTGTGGAACATATTGCTGCAAAGTCTTACTGTGGATACAGTTGACATCATGGAAAGCATGTCAAAATTACCTGAGCTGGTGAGAGAGAGATTGGGGAAGTCTTCCCAGAAGAATTCTTGTTCCAGCAATGACTTAATTATGGTGGCTTGCCAAGTGGCCACGTGAAGAAGGGTGTTTATGAGAGAGAAGAAAAGTGGATGTCAAGGCGCAGGAAGCTGAAAGTATGTAGGTATTTTAGAGCACTACATGTATTTCTACAGCATAAAGTTTGAGAGCTAAGGGAGAAGGAGACGGAGTTGAAATGCTAGGCATGGGTCAGAGCATAATTCATCTGTAGGCCATGCAATGGTTTCTGTCTTGTTTTATAAACGAAGGAGCCATTAAAGAAATTTTTTGCAGAAGTTTTACAGGTAAGAGATCATCATAAAACTGAGTTTTCTCGTCTTTGAAACAGAAATGATAGTCCTTCATATGGTTATGTGGATTAGAGAGAAAGTATGTGAAGTATTTTGCATAAAGTCCAGTATAAAGTATTAGATAAGTAGCAGCCATTAACATTATTATATTAGTATTAATGTTACTGTAACTGATGATTGGAGGGGCAAGGCTAGAGGCTTGTAGCTAGCAGTTTTCTAAACTTATAAACATTTTCTGTTTCGGTTACAAATTCATATATACATTCAAATAATTTTGAAAAATTTTCATTCTCCTTTTCTGTTTTTTGTTTTTTTAATTTTATTTTTTATTTTTTAAAATTTACATCCAAATTAGTTAGCATATAGTGCAACAGTGATTTCAGGAGTAGATTCCTTAGTTCTCTTTACCCATTTAGCCCATCCCCCCTCCCACAAACCCTCCCATAACCCTCAGTTTTTTCTCCATATTTATGACTCTCGTCTGTTTTGTGCCCCTCCCTGTTCTTATATTATTTTTGCTTCCCTTATGTTCATCTGTTCTGTGTCTTAAAGTCCTCATATGAGTGAAGTCATATAATACTTGTCTTTCTCTGACTAATTTTGCTTAGCATAATACCCTCCAGTTCCATCCACGTAGTTGCAAATGGCAAGATTTCATTCTTTTTGATTGCCGAGTAACACTCCATTGTATATATATACCACACCTTCTTTATCCATTCATCCATCAGTGGACATTTGGGGTCTTTCCATACTTTGGCTCTTGTTGATAGTGCTGCTATAAACATGGGGGTGCAGGTGTCCCTTCGAAAGAGCACACCTGTATCCCTTGGATAAATACCTAGTAGTGCAATTGCTGGGTCGTAGGGTAGTTCTATTTTTAGTTTTTTGAGGAACCTCCATACCGTTTTCCAGAGTGGCTGCACCAGCTTGCATTCCCATCTTTTCTGTTTTTTCATGTGATATAATTAGAACCAAGATAAATGCATTTTAATGTTTTTGTTATTTTCTTATATAGAATAATCATGTTATATATTACTCAAGCTTAATAGTCTTAGTAAAAAACTCTGCAACTTTCTCTTTGGGTCATTTTAGAATTTCTGTCTTCTGTGATAGAATTATATTGCATTCCATAACATTCATCCCCTTGAGTTTACTGTTGAAGAACTGAGACCAGAGATTAAATTTTTTGTCTAAAGACAGATGCCATATAGTCCTACACTCAGAACTCTGGTTTCATAAGCCTACATCCTTACATATTAACCTAATTTTGCTAATCATTTAAAAACCTAGAACTATCCTGTAATGGCCAAAATACTTGAATTTCCACCCTACCTTTTTTCTGACCTACTATTATAAGAGGACATGAAAGCAAAAATGTGGATTGGATAGGCAGAGATAAAATGAACCTCTGATTGGGGGGTTTATAAAATCCCTGACTGAGGCAAATAGGATGGGTGAGCAGAATTACCACAATGTAGCACCATGCCTCTGAAGAGAGGTAGAGTAGCAGTTACTTCTAGGCAGGTAGTAAATGCAAGTCTTTTAACTGGGCAAAACAAAAGGAGTGTCCTGAATGTCATTTACCAATCAGCAAATGAAGGCTTACTATCTTTTCACATAACATATAGTCGTACTAGGTAAGTCTTAGCCAGCGATTCTCAAAATATGGTTGCTGGACCTACAGCAGCAGCATCTCCTGGGAACTTGTTGGAAATGCAAAAATACAGTCACCTCTCCAGGTTGGTGGATCAAAAACTCTGGGAATGGGGCAGAGTAATCTGTTTTAACAAGCCCTCCAGAGATTATTCTGATGCAGGCTAAAGTTTGGCAACGCCTACTCTAAGCTGAGTGGAATTTGTTGCCATCTTTTTGAAGTATTGGTAAAGTATGGTGGCTAAGAGTGTGTGTTCTAGAATCAGACTGCTCAAATACCAGCTTTATGACTTACAAGCAATGAGACCCTAGGCAAGCCTCGTAACCTTTCTGTACTTCACATTCTTCTTGTATGCTTATAATAGTTTCTATTTCATAAGTTATTCTGAGGAATATTTCGAGTACAATATATTTGAAAGTCCTGAGGTGGAAAAGTTCTTGGCATTTCTCAGGAATTTAAAAGAGGCTTCTGTGGTTGAAAAGTAGTTTATAAAGAAAACTGAGATGACGTAAAAGAGGAAGTCCATTATGCAAAGTCTTGTAGGATCTTGGAGAAAGAGGATGGGGTCCTGAGTTCCTTGGAAGAACTGACATTTGCAAGGAGAAGGGGCACTTTTTTTGTTATGAGAGCAAAAAGAAAAGTGTACAAAAGCAATTAGGTTTCTAGGCTATCAGTTGGAAGATAAGGGAATTTCTTCTAATAGCTTCTATTTTATGGATTTTGGATTTTTCCCAAGAATGATGAGAAAACATTGAAAAATTTTAGCAGAAGAGTGACATAACCCAATTCATGTTTTAGAAAAA
Source organism: Panthera pardus (assembly GCF_024362965.1). Taxonomy (NCBI): domain Eukaryota; kingdom Metazoa; phylum Chordata; class Mammalia; order Carnivora; family Felidae; genus Panthera; species Panthera pardus. Next base: position 49,178,459 of record NW_026527002.1, read on the forward strand.
AATCACTGTGGCTGGTGTGTAGAAAATGGAACATATTGCATAGTTTTATCATGTTATTCTTTATGTCTTTCGGATTTATAATAATAGTAGGAAAACTTGAAACACTATAGACTGAACAATTTCCTAATTTCCCTTCCTATGTCTACTCCAATTCCTCTGATTTCCTAATCTTCAAAGACCAGCAGGGTGCATACTCTGAGACATCATTCCAGAGCAGAAATCCGCAATCTTTGTGGGACTGACTTGGAATCCAGGAAGGAAAAAAAAAGTTTAGATTTCTAACAAGGTGAAAGTGTTTTTTAAAATGTTCCAAGGAAGGGGCGCCTGGGTGGCGCAGTCGGTTAAGCGTCCGACTTCAGCCAGGTCACGATCTCGCGGTCCGTGGGTTCGAGCCCCGCGTCAGGCTCTGGGCTGATGGCTCGGAGCCTGGAGCCTGTTTCCGATTCTGTGTCTCCCTCTCTCTCTGCCCCTCCCCCGTTCATGCTCTGTCTCTCTCTGTCCCAAAAATAAATAAAAAACGTTGAAAAAAATTTTAAAAAAAATAAAATGTTCCAAGGAAGATTATGTATGACCAAGCACATCGTGTCAAAATAGTACTGTCCTTTTAATCATTAAAGGAGATTAAAATCTCTTCGTGGTGATTTCCGAGTGACATATAAAACAAACTCATACTTGAATCACAATGACTGGAACATTGTCTACATGCACAAATACAAGCTAAGCAAATATTCTAAGTTAACTCAGGTATTTGCATGTTTTTACATGAAAGAATAGCAAAATTTTCTTTAGTGGTGAATAAAGGGATAATCTTGGGAAATTTAATACAGTATTCATCTAATTAGGCAAGAAAAGTATATTTTAACAAAAAATAAAGGATTACCTGGCATAAAAGTATTTTGTTTTCCACATGAAATGCCTACATTCAACTTAAAATATGCAGGTTTAAGTCTTAAGCTAGATACAGCACTTACACTTCACAAAATAATTTACACATTATTACACTTTAAAGCTCCCTGGGAATTTTGCTCTATGACTCCTATTATCTTGTTTTTCTAAATTTATTAACTAAGACTATAAACCATGGCCCTTGAAAAGAAGCACATTCATTTTATACATATGTACATACATCCTGGTCAGTGTTTTATGTGATGATCAGCCAAGTGTGGCCACAAGAGGAGACGCAGGAGAAGCTCAGGAAAACAGAGTTGCTTATAATAAGTCCCAGGAACCACGAGGCGTGTCACGCCAGGTAGGGCCGCACGGGAGAGCAGCAGTGTAGGCAGGAGGCAGAAGGGGCAGGAGTCAGGCAAGAGTTAAGGCTTGAGCCTTTATTTGGGGGCTGGAAGGACGAGATAGGGCAGAGTAACCAGTTTGAGTTTGGCAAACTTGAGGAATTCCTTCTGGCGGGGCTTTGGGCTCTAGAAGTGGACTTCTATTGCCTGGTACCTGGCACTGGAACGAATTAGGGCCGGGAAAGTATGGGCTTAATGTGAATAAGCCAAATAGAGGAGCTAGGCCTCGGAATTTGGCTAATTTGCGTATCAAAGGCATGTCTGCTATCCCTGACAATTGGCTAGCCCCAGGAAAAGCGAGGTCTTTCCAGCCAGGAAGATTTTTAAGTTGTCAAAACATCGAAATGTCCTGAAAAAATATAAACAGTACACATACGTATGCATATACACACTCACACAAATAGACAATTTTTAATGCCCACTAAAAAACGGAGTTAAAAAATATTTTAAAATTTCACTTGGAGCTTTGTTGTTTAGACATTTTTAAATATCTGTAACTGTGGCCTGTCGGCATGTACTCTTGAAAGAAAGACCCCTTCTTGTTTTTTTTTATTTCTAAGCCCAGAGCCCTCTTTTTCTCCCAAGCAAGCAACAGGCCTGAAACACTGTTTCAGAAAACACAATGTGCTTCTGTTCCCTGACATTTCCAAAGCTTGTGGCCCAGTCTCCTGTGCCCTGCTGTAAAGAGGATAGATGGTAAAAAAAGAAAATGGCGTGTCTTTTCCAAGCAATAATTCAGAGCTCGTTAAGAAGAATAATGTGACATAAAGCCACAAATTCTAGGAACCTGGAACAGTGGTGCCCTACAAATCATTCTACCTAACAGTTGCTAAGAAAGGTAAAAAAAGGGTAAGAAACTACTGGTCTTTTCTTGGTTATTGTCAGCCAGCTCTAAGGAAAACATACCCAACTTTAATAAAAGCATTGCTGTTTCAAAATATAAAGGAAGAATGTATGGATATTATACATTTAGCCTCTTGGGAAAAAATTGTGGACTGAGTTTTGGGTGTTTTTTTTTTAATCCCATGGGACTCCAGAAATTGTTGTAGATTCTTCTGTGAATTTGAAACTTTGATTTGATTAGCTATGGAAGTTATATGGATAATGAATAATTAGATTTCATCAAGGTAAATAAGTTTAAAGCATGTCCTCACTCTGAAATGCTGCATATTTGTAAAATTTGGATTTGATTTGTAATCAAGCTTTCAAAAAACTCAGAGCATCCACTATTTTTCAAAATATGGGACTAATGTCTTTGGTACTTTGTAGTCTGAGGAAATTAATATCCTTAAGATGTAGCCATTCATACACTTTTATAGATTGTGAAACACAGCATCTAGTCATTTTATCTGGGTAAAAATTGCAGTCCAGGCATATTTTCATAATGTCTGATTTGAGCTAGGTAAGTTGTAGTCCAAGAATATTTTCATATTATGGTTTAGCTTTCTGTATTATTTTTAAAGCCATAATGTCAATTTTTATTTAGTGTAATCATTTCAGTAGTGCAAAATAGTCATCATCTGTTAAATGCTCTACAAACTTGATACACATAGAGTTGGAGCAAGAATAAATCAAAGCTCTCAATTTTTTTAGTTTCACAAAATCTTAACTATTTGTGTTCCTTTAATATTGATAAGAATGGTGGAAAATGTAAACTGATGCTTGAAGCTATAGGCCAGTAAGGATACCTCCGGATATTTGTCATGGACCTTTTTATGGTATAGCAAATACTGTGTAATCATGTAATAAAATCAGAAGAAGCCAAAATGGAAATGAGTTAGAGGGAAGTCTATTCCTGCCTAAAATATTTACATATAAAAATTCTTGGGTTTAGCTGAAAAGTATGGATGAAACAATAAAGCAATTTAAGAGGATGATACACATACTGAATTGATAGGTTAGAATTGTAAAGTTCATTCTGAACACTTGTGAAGGGAAAGATGTTCTTGCTTAAAAATCATACACCAAGGAAAATTGTGGGGAACAATAGGAAAAGCCGAATTAAAAAGAAAAAGAAAAAGACCATGAAGATTTGAAAGGAATTAATTAAAAAAAAACAGATTAACAGAGGTATTATAGTCATAAAAATTCAGAGGTTAAAGTCTATTAATAATCTCTAACCTTCTCATTTGCTGGGTTAGGAAAAGGAGGGCCAGTGAGCAAAGAAGCATAAAAGTTTAATGTGCTAAATCAAACTTTTTCACGTGAGTTCTTCAACTCATGTATTTTTCCATCTTGAAGAAATATTTTGTATCCATTTTTAACTTTCTGTTTAATCTTTCTCTCCCCTCAAGTTCTGATTTTGCCTAAAAAAAAAAAAGTAATATATTAGTAATCCTTATTTCGTGACTGTTCTCTTCATTTCGATACTCCCGTGAGTTTACCATTTCTTTCTCTTCAATTTCAACGCTCTTCAAAATTGTATCCACCGTAATAGCTCCCACTCTGTTTCACCAAGTTTCTTTGTCAACTTGTTGGCTTCAGTAGCTGTTTTCTTAAAGGCCAGTTGTGTCCTCTTAAATTTTCAAATCTATAGACTTTCTTCATAAATTTGTCCCTATTTAAAGAAGAGAGTCGTGTTCTTTCCAACATGACCTTTAATGTTATAAATAGAGATAAAATATTGGTCTGAATTCTAGATATCTTGGTGCAACCACCTATGCAGTGTATGTCCTCACAGACTTAGGGCCACTCTGAGGCAATATCTGAATAGGCAGTTAAATAAGGGTAAGTAGGACAGGACATTTGTTGATCACATCCAGGCCTTATTCTCTCTTGACCTCGTCTTATGTTAGTATCCCTGCCTTCTTCAGTTAACATTGGTTTCATAAATTCCCTCTAACAACCGGGATTGTTTTGGCCTCAGGATATTTGCACTTGCATTCCTCTCAGTTTAGATCACCCTTTCTTAGCATGACTGGCTTCCGCATTCAGGACTCAGCTCAGTCATCTCCTCTTCAGAGAGGCCTTCCTTGACCACCCTATTTAATGTTGTCCTTCCCCCAAACTTTCCAGTGCCTGTTATCATTATATTCTACCTTCTTTTCTTTTTTTAAAAAAATATTTATTGATTTTTGAGAGAGGAAGAGAGAGAGAGACAGAGCGTGAGCAGGGGAGGGCAGAGAGAGAGGGAGACACAGAATCCGAAGCAGGCTCCAGGCTCTGAGCTGTCAGTACAGAGCACGACACAAGGTTCAAACCCATGAACAGTGAGATCATGACCTGGGCCAAAGTCAGACACTTAATCGACTGAGCCACCCAGGTACCCCTACCTTATTTTCTTTAGATCACATATCACCATCTAAAATTAGCATTTATTTTCTTATTTATTGTCTTTCCCCATGACAATAGGAATGAAAGTTGCATGAAAACAGGGTCATTCTCGGCCCTTTTCTCTGCTGTACTTCTAACTCCAAGAACTGCCGCATAGTCAGTACAAAGTAAACATACACTAGATGAATGATCAAATCATGGAGGTAGCGACATGTTATAAAGGACCAAACCTCCAACTAAGAAATAAATCTTTTTTTCCCTTAAAGAAATCTTTCTTCCTTCTTTCTTTCTTTCTTTCTTTCTTTCTTTCTTTCTTTCTTTCTTTCTTTCTTTCTTTTAAAGAAATCTTTAACATAGTAATACTTTAGGCATTAGCAAGAAGTTGGGAAAGGAATTTTGGAGATTACAAGCCTTCATGGTGCTCCTTAAACCATACTAATGAAGTAGCAACCTGCTCTGTGAGCGCTGAGGCCCTACTTCCTTCCTTCCCCAAAACTTAAAATCTTAAACACAGCTCTGTTACTAATGCCTATAGTCGAGGCAGATGTTTTTGGCTAAAAATACTTTGTTAATTAGCAAAATATTTCTCCCTAACTCTGGATATCACCTCTATGGCATAGACAAACATACATCCCCTCCAAAACATTTAGATACTATATTTAGATACTATAGTATATTAATTGAATGCATTTATATATAGTACTGTAATACTATTAAAAATGCTAAATTTTAAATTTCTGTCATTTCCAGAAATCAAAGAATTAGTATAGGAAACTCAGTTTTTACATACTCTTCAGAGGAAGATGTTTTTTTGAATTGTTAATTAAGGTTTCTTGACATTGGAGTTGGACATTGGAATTTCAATTGTAAACTAAGACCATGTCGTTGTGCAGCCATATTTGCATTATACATGGCTGATATTTGCCAGTAAATTAATTAAGAGAAACTATGTCGTATCATTTTTTTATCTTTATATTTGTGGAGATAGATGTTAAATAAAAACATTGGTTGAACAAATGACTACTACTTTCCTACCCTAAAATTATAGATGGTCATTTGAGCAAATGAAATGAAGCTTATTATATCATAAATTAGGATAATAATAATTTCAAGTTCCACATTTTAGGAAAGGCGTAGTATTTAATAAGGAGAAAATTTTTAATTAAGGGAACTTTGGACAGGAGCAGAGTTTATTACCCCTCTTTCCAGCACCCAAGGAACATGCCAGAATTCAAGAAATGACACTTTATAATACAGACATCTGCCCAATGACAGGCAACGGGGGAATCAAGAATGAGTGATCACAGTGGCAGGTACATGGCTAGTTGTTGGCACCTGCTCCAGAAACATAACAATGGGAAGGAAAATGAATTAAACCTTTCAAGGTGCTTATAATGTTTGAGAGCTTGGCCAGTCTCACTGGGTGTGTTTTCTCCCACTCTACTATTATTATTATTATTGTTTTCTACCTTTTGAGCCCTACAGGCCCTCTGTTAGCACCACCTCCTAGCCCAAGATGTTATAAGTCCATCCATTCCTAGAAGTATCTGTCTACATCCTATCCAGAAGTACCTTTTCTATTCCTGAGCTGCAGTTCTCATACTCCACTGTATTAGCTGCTGGGCCTTCTGTAGCTGTGGCTGCAACATTCTGAATCCCTCCAGTCTCTCTCTAATACCTTGGCTAAGTCTCTCCTAACCACCTTCCCAGCTCTCAATATGATGAAATATTTTTGACATACTATGTATTTTATTTACAGTGCTACTCTTGTGCCCTTACTCTCACACACTCAGGCTTTGTCTTTGTCCTGTGTTTGCTGTTTATTATTTTAAGCCAAACTACTTAGCTCTATTCATCCAAACTATTAATGAACACTTCTGGCCCTATGGCCTATAAACTTCATTTAATTTAATCACATACTCATATAACCCCTGGTATTGCCATTTAAGTCTCTGAGGAATATCTACAAATATTTCTCTTACCTTTCATCACCTTTCTCCTAACGATTGACAATATACTAAATTTGCCTTTTAAAAAAATCTTTCTGAGTACAATTTTAACAATTATAATAATTATGTCATAAAATAGATCACTTGCACAGGCAATTTTACCTATTTTATTCTGAGGGTACTAAGTATACAGTTTTTCTAAAGTCAAAAATTAGAAAATATGTATAAGACAATATTCAGAAATATAGAAATGCTGCATCTCTTTCCAGAACTGAGCATCCTATATCAACACCCAAGATGATTGTGTGGTAATCTCTTGGTATTGGCTTGAGAGCCATGTTATACCTTTAGCCCATGGTATGAACAATGTGGATTGAATAATCTGACCTTTGTGAAAGAAAAACATATATTGGTCCTTGATTACTCTTTTCATTTAAATTTTTTTTCTTATTGCTATGTATTTGGGGAGGAAAATAGAAAAAAAAAAAGAATGGCTTTAAAAAGCAGAACTACCAACGAGAGAACACTGAAACTACTTTTAGTGCACTGTGCACAGTATATCCTTCTAGATCTTTTGCTGTGTACGTTTATACTTTTTTCCCCCATAAGAACATAATATTCTGAACATATAATTTTATTTTTCATATTCCCTTTATTTGCCTCTTGTGCAGGGAAATCACAGATCATCTCACAAATCCAGGTTTCCGTAACTGCATAGTTTAGCAAGGATGGATGGATAGATAGATAGATAGATAGACAGATAGAAGAAAGAAAGAAAAGGAAGAAGGAAGGAAGGAAGGAAGGAAGGAAGGAAGGAAGGAAGGAAAGAAGGAAAAGAAAGAATGGATAACCTATGGGGTTTGAATTGATCTGTGACCCCTAGCAGTAGGGTAAATCCATATTTGGTATGCGGACCAGCCAAAGCTAGCTGCAAATATCTGCTTCCTCTATCCCTCCCCCTATATCAAAAACATATTTGATTTCAATAGATACTTATTTACAACAGCATTTTCAAAGGTACACTCTATTTTATTGATGAACATAACTTACTTAATACCTTAACTATTGGACACTTATGGGATTTTCCCTTGGGTGTATGAGTGTGTTGTTATAGTCAATTCTGCAGCAAATATTATTGCTAAATCTGTACACATTCTAAGTTTTCCTTTAGGATGTACCTAAAAGTAGAATCAATAGTTTAAAAACTAGGCTGTTTTTTTTTAAGGTTTTTGATACATATTGCCAGCTAGTCCTTCAGAAGTCCATCACTGAGACCCCCACTAGCATTGTTGGAAATGTACTGTATCACCAGATCCTTAGAAATGGTCTTTTTTAAAGTAATTGATAATGTAATAGACCTGTGCTTTCTTAACTACACTGAGCATTCCAAATGATCACCCATGTTTACAGACTTTTTCTTACAGCAAGGTACTCCATGAATCAAGAGGCACAAAACTTTAAACATTTTGTTTGATAGCTTGCTTGCTTGCTTGTAGGTGTAGGTGATGAGGAGCAGGGAAAGTCCAGGAAACCAGTAGTGATACCCTAGCCTCAGTCTCCTTCTTCTCAAAACATAGCACTGGAGGGCAACTATTCAAAACTCATTCCTGGTGATCTCGAAGTTTCTAGAAGATGAAGAATAGATCCATCTTACAAAACTTTTAGTAACCCTTTATTGTAGATAATGCATTATCAAAGTTGTTAGGTTGAAGAGGAGTATACTTCCGTAGAACCAAATTGTCATTAAAATATTTATCTACAAACTGATTTATCAGCTCTAGTTAGTATTTTATTGTATCCTGCTTAATTTTGGACAAGTTCTTTATAACTTTTATATGCAACTGTGAAAATTAAAAATGCAAAAATTATAAGGTACAGTAAACAGTATTTTGTGAGTATATCTTTTTCTTCCTTGGTAGATATTAGCTTAAGTGGCTCTGTTAGAAAGGCATATGTTTGAGAGAAAGATGCCTACATGACAGGAGTACTAGGTTATTCTGACATGTTATATGGAGTATGTTATTATTTTGAAAGCCTGAGTTTCAAACTAAACTTTAACTTTTAAAGGCTATGCCATGCCTTTTCTGATGACAGCATATTATGAAAATCATAGGTTGCATTTCTGTGTTTATTTGCCCACAATCCACAGAATAAGAAACATCATAAGGCAGCAAAGCATTTAATAGTTTAAGGGAACCTTACAGATATGCCAGTTCAAGATGTTTAATGGATGCCCAATGGATGATGGTGGTGGTGATGGTAGGGGGTGATAATAATAGGGAGAAGGAAGGGGAGAATAATTTTTGGAGCCCTTATGTGTCTGGCGTTCTGCTCAATGCTTTACTTACATTTTCTCATTTATTAAGTGAGGAAATTAAGTTTCAGAAAGGCTAACAACCCTCCCCAATGAGTCAGCCAAAGATCAAACCCAGATTTCCTGACTCTCAGTGCCGTCTATTGTCCATTATATAATGCCGGCTGTATTAAAGACATTGCAGACATTTTAATTTCAAAAGTTTTTAAGTTTATAATTACAAAATCATTTCTATTAATACAGCTAAGTTTTTAAAGAAAAACTGAAGAGCTTTAGCCTTATTTTATCTGTTGCCCATATTCCCTGATAAAAATTGTTATTATTTTAATTTATTAAATTTTTACTTTAGTTATATATATTATCTCTATTCTCTAAGGTAAGAAAGGAAAATAAAATAATCTAATGTTACAAATGAGGAATCTGAGGCTCAGAATAATTAATTCTTCTAAGGAAGTCAGTTAAGTAACAGCAAAACTGGAAGTCAAGCCCACATCTGTTTGCCCCAAAACTCTGTTTTATTCTATTGTTGTTTATTAAAGAATAGCAACATCAAACAAGCTTGAAAGTTATCAATTTGGGGTATTATAGAAGCATATACACTGTTCTGTCTTTTGGCCTATTTATGTCTCATTTCTCCTTAAACTAATGTGAAGGGTAAAATAGTACAGTTTACTATATGTTTTTTTAAATTTGGGGGGCACCTAGGTGGCTCAGTTGGTTAAGCTACCGACTTCAGCTCAGGTCATGATCTCTAAGTTTACCAGTTCAATCCTCATGTCGGGGTCTGTGCTGACAGCTCAGAACCTGGAGGCTGCTTTGGATTCTCTCTCTGTGCCCTTTCCCTGCTCGTGCTATCTCTCTCTCTCAAAAATAAATTTAAAAAAAAATTTTTTTTTAAATTTTATACTAGGCCTTTCTCCTCTTAAGTGCATTTGGAGTGTCTCCTCTTAAGTGCATTTCCTCAATAGGTCAGTTTTCCAATTCTCACTCTTTAAATGATACATAAAGATATTTCTAATGTTTCTTGATTTTTTTCTTTTGTTTCTGTAATTATGTGTTATTCACTCCTGTTATCAGTATGAAATTAAGGCAAAAACCATGACTCTAATCCCAAATCAAAATGACCTATAAATAACTCTTCCCGTACCTGCAATCAGGCTGCTTCTTTCACATTTTTCCAGGTTTGGGGGGGCCCAGCTGGATAGCCTGCTTCTGGATTCTTCAAACCCCGCTTGACTTCCTACCACATCCCAGTAATCACAGAAGAATCAAGGGTCCTGTCTTTAATTAGTTGGCCGTGTTAGTCTCCTGACTATTGCCAATGGGAGTAATCAGTAATCACTACTAACACTCCCAATGGGAGTAATCAGCTAATCAGTAATCATCATCAGTAATCAGTAATCATCAATCAGCTCACATGCTTCATTGATTCATTGATTGCTTCTTGATCACATTGTGTAGAAAACTGATAATGAGGTTTTTTTTTTCTTTCAAATGAATGCAATCTCCCTTTTCTTTATCCTTTGGAATATAGACATAATGATAAATATGAAATTACATAAAGTGAAATAACTTATTTTTTAATTCAAAACTAATGAAACATCAATCCCTGTTAGAAAATGTAACCGTTATTTTGATAAATCTTATAAATCTTTTGAGATAAAGAAAACTTATTTTGAAAGGCCACTGTTAGCAGTGGATGCTGTCATTTTTGCTATTTTTTAAAAGATTCACCCACTCTACTAATTTCTTTTTGAAGGCAGTAGTAAACCATATCAGAGAAGAGTGCTTTTGGAAGCATCTCCCTTTGTTGTATGGCTGCTTTAAAGCATATTTGTACTTGCAGGATAGTATATTCTCTTAAATAAGCCCCCGATTTTCTGTGAATATTTCCCCCCCATGGCCATGCAAACCGGTGCCTTCTTTGAGTGAAGTGAAATCGTGAGTTTACATAGTTGTGTTACATAGTTGCGTTAGGTTGACCCTGAATAGTAGAGCCCATTCAAGACCATGGTATTTGGAAGTTTTTAAATCCTAAAAATGTGTCCCATAAATGGTATGATTTAATTATACTCCAGATGTTTCATCTAAAATACATTTTCTGTCTTTTCCTTTTCACTCTTGTCCTCCCTTTTAATGATCCATCGGCCTACAGTGTCTTTACATCCAAAATGCAAAGCAGACAAGTCGGCATCTCAGGGAAGAACATGACCAAAAGCACCAGCATCAGCGGAGACATGTGCTCGCTGGAGAAGAACGATGGCAGCCAGTCTGACACCGCAGTGGGTGCCCTGGGCACCGGCGGCAAAAAGCGGCGCTCTAGCATTGGGGCCAAAATGGTAGCTATTGTTGGCCTCTCCAGGAAGAGTCGCAGTGCTTCTCAGCTCAGCCAAACGGGTAGGCATTTTTATGTTACTTTTGACTTCATGTTTGAGCTGTAATTAAAATACGTATTCTCTTCTCTTGCTCATTTCATCGCAGTAATTAATGGAAGATGACATGTTCCAGAGAGATGGGGCCATTTTAAGCTAGTTGACCTTTCTGCACATGAAACACTAACTTTGTTTTTCAGTGACCAATGAACCTGCTTTGAAGTGAACCTTGGCCCCCATTCTCGAGACGCGTGTACAGTCTTTGCTCCTCAGGGAGGAGTTAAGCTGTGGTGGCGGGATTGCCTGTTGCTGATGCTTCGTAAAGATGATCTGATCTGTGAGATATTTGCTTTCTTTAGGTTCCTCAAGAGGGAACCAGCCAAATTAATTTCCATTCCCAGCAAGTTACCGTCATGAAGATGACACCTCCTATGTTGTGTGAATAATGTAGTTCTTTTATTGCTGACAACCTAACTTCTTTTTCAGTTTGTAAGCAGCATTTACCAGTAGTATCAATTTTCTGACTGCAGTTTTTATTTTCCTGTTAAAACTTCAAGCAGCAATATTCTCCAGCAGCAGGGATGGAGGAATTTTCTGCTGATAGTGAAGATATTCAAAGCCTTGCTACTTTCAAATTCCGTTTCTAAATCACATCTGCAAAAATAAATTAGATACAGCACTCCTACTCCTACTCAGAAAAGCCACAGTTAGCAATTAAGAAATTTGTGAGTCAAAGCAACGTCTTTTCAAATGGTTGTTGATAATTAAACATTAAATCCCTGGTATCTTGGAAATAATAACATATCTTCCACTTAACAAACAAACAAACAAAAGCGTGTAATATGGTGTTTCTTTTACAGCAAATAAATTATAGGCAAATGGGTGAAATCTCATTTATGTTTGAATTACTAGGGTTCTAATACACAGAAATCAGGACAAAAATCTGCAACATAAAAGAATTTAAGGATACGTTAATTCCTGGACCCGGCTAACCTTGATTTTATATAACTGTAACAGGGATTCTGGAATCTGAGTCTTATATATATATACTCTTATATTGAAATAGTTATTTGATGGTTTTCCTGATATTGTGGTTGTAATTCACTATGTTTAATGTGACAATTGACATAGGAACTTTTCATTTGGTGCTTTAAAATGTTACATTTTAATATAGAAATAATTATGCACATAGAGATCATACTTTAATTATTTTTAAATTACTTATGTTTATACATAATTAGCTATGTTGTACTAAAATGATAGATGTTGGCCTTTTGACATTGAAATTGAATTTTTTTGTATTTCTCTAGCGGTTAGAACTTCATTGCATTTTTTCCTTAAAATCTACAAACATCTGTAAACCTAAAACTTGTCTAAAAATAAAGCCTAAAGCCTATCAGTGAAAAAATTAAGAACCTGTAAAACACACATTAATAAGATTATAGAAGTTAGAGATAATGTGGTATTAAACTAAATAATCATTTACACTTGTTCAAGGTTTCTTGATAAATATTGACCACTTACTATGAGCCAGGCACACAGAGAGCAAAGATGGTTTTTATCATTGTAAAAATAAATATCATTGTACCAGTGTGGATTTTCAGACAAGACTGCTTACTTACCTTCTAATGAGTAGAAAGCAAAATGGGACCTTTCTAAAAAATAGTGAAATTATTCTGGATGATATCATACCAATCATTGTAAATAATAATTTGCATTTATAAAGGTATACGGATCAGTACACATGGCACATGCTAGTTTGTGTGTTCCTTTGCCTGTTGATTGTAAACTCACCTGTAAAGTCAGCATTTCTAAAGATTACATATGACTTGCTAGGGATTATAACTTAGCAGAAAATACACAGAGATAATAAGAAGACTCAGATTCTATTGCTTACTCTGAGTTATATGTGATAATCAAATATGACCTCTTTAAAAACCTACCTGACATATCTGACTCGTAGAATGTTCCTCTGACAAAAGAAATTAACACCTCCTGTTCTAACAAGGTTTTTATAAGATTTTTTTTTTTTTTAGTTTATAAGAAAATGCTTTGAGAACTTAAAATCATTTTGTTGGTGTAAGACATCATAGCCAATTTGGCCTCATAAGGGAATCAAGGACTCTGTTTTAGACATGTTGATTTTGAGATGCCTGTTTAGACTTCTAAGCGCAGTTGTTATATGGTAAGTTGGTTATGAGTCTAGAGCCTAGAAGGTCAAGGCTGAGGATGTAATTTAGGAGTGATCAACAGGTAGTACTTAAAGCCATGGCACTAAATAAGATTACTGTAAAGTAACTTGTATCAAGAACAAAACTAAAGAGAGAGTTCTGTGATACTCCAACATTGAGAAAGCAGAAGAGAATTCATCAAAGAAGACTTAAGAAAGAGAAGCCATTAAAAAAAGAGAGAGGGGGGCACCTGGGTGGCTCAATTGGTTAAACCTTCAACCTCAGCTCAGCTCATGATCTCACGGTTTGTGGGTTCAAGCCCCATGCCAGGCTCTGTGCTGACAGCTTAGAGCCTGGAGCCTACTTTGGATTCTGTGTCTCCCTCTCTCTCTGCCCCTCCCCTACTCATGCTGTGTCTCTCTCTGCCTCTCAAAAATGAATAAACGTAAAAAAAGAGAGAGAAAGAAAAGGAAAGGAAAGAATATGGTATCTTGGACACCAAATGAAGGAAACATTTTAGAAAGATTTATCAATGTGTCAGGTGCTTCTGACGGGTCAAGTAAGAAGAAGACTGAGAATTGACCATTGGATTTGGCAAGATGGGGAATTTGGTAAACCTTGACAAGCCTTGCAGTGGTGGACAAAGCCTTTTGGAGCAGGTTTAAAAAAATGGGAGTTGAGGTAGTGTCAGTAAGAATAATACCAAGAATAAAAATAAAAATATCTAATACTTACTGAACACTTTTATGTGCCGGGACTACTCTAAGCACTTTACATGTAAATCATTTAAACCTCACAATAATGTAATGAAGCAGGAATTAATTACTACTCTCCTCATTTTACGATTTTTTGAGAAAACCAAAATGAGCAGAGGGGAATAACTTCCCCAATTTTACCTAAGCTGAAAGGGTAGAAGTTGGAATTTGAATCCAGACAGTATGGATCTGGAGATTTCATTTTTACTCTATCGTAGTCTAGACCAGCATTGTCCAATACAACTTTTGCAATGTGGGCAATGTTCTGTATCTCTCCTATCCAATATGATATGTAGCACCAGCCACACGTGACGAGCTTTTGAAATGTGGCTACTGTGATTGAGTAACTGAATTTTTTATTTTTTTTCACCTTTAATTTAATTAAATTTAAATAGGCACATATGACTAGTGACTACTGAGTTGAAAGTTTCAGATAGTAACAGCTCTTTCCAGGACTGTTGATTAAAAAAAAAATGGAAATATAGAAACAGGACCATAGCTTGGGAGCATTGAAGTCAGAAAAGAGTTTTGTTATTTTAGTGACAGGATACTTGTGGGAACAACTTAATAGTTGAAAGAGTTTTGGATTCAGAGTTTAAGTGGAAATCGGCGTTGTGGTCTGTGGTCACTCAAGAAATTATGCTCTTTAATTTTCATCTTGTAATAATTTCTAAGGTTACATGGGATTTTACATTTACTCTAATTATAACACTCAATAACTGTAATCATTTATTTATTTGCCTATCTCCTGGCTAGACTGTTTTTTCTTATGTATCTTTCTCAGTGTCTGGTATAGTTTCAAATATAGTGATCTTCAGTGAAAAGCTCATGTACTCCTTGGGGTGCATGATTAAGTTCTCTGGGGAAATGGAAAGAAAACGATAGAACTTCTTTTCATTTTTTAACTTAAAAGACAAGAAATTAAGCATTGCTAATATTTAGTACATACTTCACCCTTGTGTTCATGGTTGGTCTGGATGTGTCAGATGGTCAGTGTTGCATGCCTTTCTGCAAGTGTTAGTTTTGTTAACCATCAGAAAATGGGCAAGTGGCTTAAAAAGATTACTGCAAAGAAACTGTGGATTAAATGTAGTAGCTATTGCAATTGTGCAAAAAAGGTAGACCTGAAACTTTTATTCCTACTCAAGCTCTTCATCAGCCATGATGAAGTATAGTGACACTCTTAAGATTTGACAAGAAGCTCACTGAAAAATTCTAAGTTATTGGGGGAGGCGCCTAGGAGGCTCAGCCACTTGAGCCTCCAACTTCCGCTCAGGTCAGGACCTCATGGTTCATGGGTTCGAGCCCCATGTCTGGCTCTGTGCTGACAGCTCAGAGCCTGGAGTCTGCTTTGGATTCTGTGTCTCCCTCTCTCTCTATGCCCCTCCCCTGCTTGCGTTCTCTCTCTCTCTCTCTCTCTCTCTCATAAATAAACATTGAAAAAATTTTCAAAAAAATAAATTCTAAGTTATTGAGAAGATTAATAAAAGATAGATTTACATCCACTATTATTAATGATGAACCCCTTACCCTGTGTTTATACTTTATATGGTCTATGGTATGTCTTTGTGAAGTTTCTTTTTCAATTATGACATCATTCAAAACAAGTATGAGAAAACCAAATTTGGAAGTAGACCTTCAAATTACTCTACTTATTGCTAACATAATGCCAGCTGCTATACTATATAAACTATATATATACTATATAAACCGTGATATATATATAAAACCTAATTCAAAAGGACTTTATTTATTGGGCAAAAATATCAGTTCACTGCAGTTATTCCCAGTGGGCCAGTGGCCTTTCTGTGATCATTCAGGGTTTGAGACTGTTTCATCTTGAGGCTTTACCCTCTTCTAAGAACTTGGAAATACTCTCTATACGGCCAGCACACGCAACTTTTTATGCGAAAGAATTAGAATAGGAAATTCACGTCTGTTTGTATTTCATTGGCTACTGCTCAGTCACAAGGCTGAGTCTGGGAAACAAAAGGTTGGGAAATGTAGTTTAGGCAATGCTCAGGAACAAGAAGAAGAAAGTTTGGTGAACACACCAACAGTTTTGAAAATTATAATGCCTATCACTGGAAACATTTTTCCTGAAAACATAAAGTCTTACTTTATCATTAGAAATAATGATTTACAAATATTTGTTGCATTTTGTTCTTTTAAATAATGTGTGTTTTATGTATTATACAACTATTTTAGAACATGTGTACCGTTGATAAAGAGTTTTTTTAGGGAAACGGAGATGATATTTTAAAAGGTTTAAAACAACTGGTCTAGTATATGTAATTCAAAAAGACCTAACACCACTATTCTAGTATGTTAAAGTTCTAAGTGAATGTTTGCTGAATCCATAGGTCTGTTAACAGAACTTGTACTAATGAAGAATAATAGAGATGTTAAATAGCAGTATTGCCTTTTCGTGTTATTAGAAATCTCAAACTAACACTATAGGATATAACATGTTAAGGAGTTTAACGCCAAATTTAGGCATATTCCTCACTTTTGAAATTATAATGTTTTAGGGGCACCTGGGTGGCTCAGTGGGTTAAGCATCCAACTCCTGATGTCCACTCAGGTCATGATCTCACAGTTAGTGACATTGAGCCCTGCATCTGGCCCTGGGCTGATAGCATGGAGTCCACTTGGGGTTCCCCCCTCCCTCTGTGCCCCTCCTCCGCTCACACTCTCTCTTTCTTTCAATATAAAATAAACATTTAAAAAATTATAATGTTTTAGCATTTATAATACTACCAGCCCTTATAATTAAAAGTATTGATAATCATGCCGCTATTTATTCTTTGGTACTGAGTTCAAGTGGCTTAACTATAACAGATGAGGTAAAATATTTCATGTAAGTGAAAGCTATTATAAACATATTATGAATTGTGTTAAAGTACTTCTGTAGCAAGCTGGGGTAAACAAGTAGCTAAGAAAGATACCAGTTTTATTGTTAATAGAAATTAATTTAGCGTTTCTTAGATTTGGATTGAATTTCCCATCATTTGTTCTAAAAAGAAAACCCTTATTTTTATTTTCTTAATTGTGGTAAAATACGCATAGCGTAAAATTTATTACCTTAACCATTTTCAAATGCACAGTGCGGTGACAGAAAGTACCTTCCCATTATTGCGCAACCATCTCCAGAATGCTTTTCATCTTGCAGAGTGAAACTCTGCACCCATTAGAAACTCCCCTTTTGCCCTTTCCTCTAGCTTCTGGTAATGACCATCCCATATTCTGTGTCTGAATTTGACTACTCTGGGTACCTTATATAATAAGCAGACTCGCACAATATTTGTCCCTTTGTGACCTAGTTATTTCACGTACCATAATGTTCTTAACATCCTTCCATGCTGTGAACATGTGTCAGAATTTCTTTCCTTTTTAAGGCTGAATAATATTTCATGGTACCTATATACCACATTTTGTTTATCTGTTCCCCTGTAAATGGACATTTGGGTTGTTTTCACCCTTTAGCAATTGTGAATTATACTGCTATGAAGAACACGGGTGTAAAAATACCTCTTCAAGATCCTGCTTTCAATTCTTTGGGGCACATACCCACAGTGGAATTGCTGGATCATATGGTAGTTCTATTTTTAATGTTTTCAGGAACCGCCATTCTGTTTTCCAAGCAGCTGCACCATTTGACATTCCTGCCAACAGGGCACAGAGTTGTGGTTTCTCTCCTTCCTTGCCAACACTTGTTATTTTTTGATAACAGCCATCCTGATGGGTCTGAGGTGGCATCTCATTATAGTTTGGATTTGCATTTCCCTGATGATTAGTGATGTTAAGCATCTTTTCATGTGCTTGTTGGCTATTTGGATATCTTTGGAGAAATGTCCATTCAAGTCGTGCCCATTTCCTTAAAAAAAAACAAACAAACCTTTTTATAATAGAAAAATGTAAGCCTGTTTTTCGGATTCTAAAGGATTATCTCTGTGTTAATAACAATACTTATTTGTTTGTTTGCTTATTTATTTATTTATTTTGAGAGAGACAACGTGTGAGCAGCAGGGGGCAGAGAGAGAGACAGGGAGAATTCCAAGCAGGCTCCACATTCAGTGCAGAGCCTGATGAGGGGCTCACTACCATGAGATCATGACCTGAGCCGAAATCAACAATCAGATACTTAACTGGCTGAGCCACCCAGGCGCCCCAATCATTCATAGCTTTTAAAACTTCAGTGTAGCAGGGGCTCCTAGGTGGCTCAGTCAGGTAAGGGTTCAACTCTTGATTTCGGCTCAGGCAATGATCTCACAGTTTGTGAGTTTGAGCCCTGAATTGGGCTCTGCACTGCCAATGCAAAGCCTACTTGGGATTCTGTCTCCCTGCCTCACTGTTTGCCCCTCCACCCCCTCTCAAAGTAAATAAACTTTAAAACAAGCTATAAATGATGACATAAATATATGTCACATATTTCTGAACATCTCACATTCTAGTGTTTTATTATTATCTATAGAAAAAATAAATAGAGCTCTTGAAAGCTATTGTTAAGGACCTATCTATTTAGGAACTATCCATTTACATCTACAATTGCAAATTATCTTGCATTATCCCTTCCCAAACCTAAAGATTACACTCATAGTCGAATTGTTAAAAATTGACTAACGAATTCTTATAGTATTATAATCATTTCCCTAAAGTACAAACATTACCATACATTTATTCATCTCACCAAGCAAACATTTTTTATCAACTACCCTATTTGCAAGGGAGGCATTTTGGTAGGTGCCAAGGAAGACGAAACTTGGCACATAGTCCTTACTCTTTTACAGCTTTTCTACTGAAGGATCTTAAAATCTCCCACAAGAAATGAGTTGTAGGCTTGAGTAAATATAAAACAAAGTAGAACATGATGAGGACAAGCAAGAGGAACAGAGACTATCCTATAAGGAACTGTAGCGGAGTGGAGAAAGCAGATTGGCGAGTTTTCGAGTTCACATCTCCCAGGCTCTGCTGCATGGACAAGTCAACCAACCTCTCCAAACTTCCGTTTCCTCAGCTTTAAAAATAATGGACTCTATCTCCCCACCTCTTGAGGTTGTTATGAGCCCTTCTGAAAGCACTTAAAGCAGTGTCCAATACCGTTAATATAATTATTAATATTGGTTCAGGTGTTAGTGCTCATAATATGTCATCGTTAGTGTGGCAGTGGAAATGATCACTCCCAACACTGATGCCAAGCTAGCAGTTGATCTAAGTCTTAAACTGTGGATAATGTTTAAACTGTGAGGATGCTGAGAACAGGGATGGACATCAGACACGGGCAGTAGCAGACCCAGAGATACGGAAATGCTGTCTATATGAGAGTATTTGACACATGGTGGGAGATGAGCCTGGCAATGGAGGTTGGAGCCAGATAAGAAATAACTTAATGTCTGGGGTGCCTGGGTGGCTCAGTCGGTTGAGCATCCAGCTGACCTTTGGCTTAAGTCACGATCTCACAGTTCATGAGATCGGCTCTACGCTGATGTCATTGGTCTGCTTGGGATTCTCTCTCTGCCACTCCCCTGCTCTCTCTCTCTCTCTCTCTCTCTCTCTCTCTCACTCAATAAACATTAAAAACAACAACAACAAAATGAAAGAACTTAAAGTCAGGCCGGCGAGTTCAAGCCATAGAGTTGGCAGTAGGGAGCCTTTGCAGGATTTGAAATATGGTCATGACAGTCAGAGTTGGAAAGATTTTGTCAGTAAGAAAGTCTAGAGATCAAGAATAGGAGACAAATTTTGTAAGACAGTTAGTTTAGAGCAGAGATGAGGGCCTGATCAATGGTGTATCAAGTTTTCTATTGCTGCCATACCAAATTACCACAAATTTAGCAACTTAGTGCAGATTTACCGTTCTATCAGAAATATGAGTGAGCTCGGCTGGTTTCTCTGCTATGTGTCTCACAAGATGGAAAGCAGAGTGTCATCAGGCTGGGCTTTTATCTAAAAGCTGAAAGGAAGACTCCATTTCCAAGTTCATTCGGGTTGTTGGCAGAATTCTATGCCTTGCCTGCCTAGGACCGACATCCCTTCTTTTACGGTGACCCCTGTCATCTTCAAGCTAACAATGGCATGTTGAATTTTTCTTGTGCTTCTGATCTGAGTACCCATTCTGCTGCATTTCTTTGTCCAGCTAGAGAAAATGCTCCACTTTTAAGGGCTTATATAATTAGATTGGGCCAACTTAGATGATTCAGGATAATATCCCTGTTTTAAGGTCCTTAACCTTAATTACATCTGCAAATTCCTTTATACCACATAACATAACATATTTTGAGATTCCAGAAAATAGTGCATGGACATCTTTGGGGACCATTGTGCCTACTACAAATGATAATATGGAAAGATATTGAAAGGTGGAGGTATTCGAGAAATATTATAGATTCGTTTTATAAAAATTATTATTTACATCCTACTATTTGCTTCCTGGGAGTAAAGCAAAATAGAAATAAATGTTAATCTTCAGTTTACACTATCTGACCAAACAACACATACCAGTTGTTAAGCATATAATATTTTTTAAATATAAAATTCAGAAAATAATTTACCAGTTTTAAAGACATCATTAACAGTAGCATGAATTTGTTCATTTTAATATTCACAACTTTAGATGTATGCGTTATCATTCCCATTTTACATATCAGAAAACTGAGACTCAGCAGTTCCATGATGGACAGATCCACTCCAAAGCTGGTACTCTATGTGATCCCACTGTTGCTTAAGGAATATTTCAAAGTTTTGTTATTGTTGTTGTTGTTTTAATGTGTATTTATTCTTGAGAGAGAGAGAGACAGAGCATGAGCAGGGGAGGGGCAGAGAGAGAGGGAGACACAGAATCCGAAGCAGGCTCCAGGCTCTGAGCTGTCAGCACAGAGCCCAACGTGGGGCTCGAACCCACAAGCCATGAGATCATGACCTGAGCCGAAGTCGGACGCTCAACCGACTGAGCCACTCAGGTGTCCCTAAAGTATGTTTTTATAGGGACACCTGGGTGGCTCAGTTGGTTGAGCGTCCAGCTTTGGCTCAGGTCATGATCTCATCATTTGTGAGTTCGAGCCCCATGTCGGGCTCTGTGCTGACAGCTCAGAGCCTGGACCCTGCTTCAGATTCTGTGTCTCCCTCTGTCTGTGCCCCTCCCCTACTCACACTCTGTCTCTCCAGTAAATAAATAAATATTAAAAAATATTTTTTAAGTATGTTTTTATAATTAGTTCTTTTCATATCATTGAGAGGAAGAAAACATTTCTCTTCAAAATAAAAACTTCGCAGGACACTACTTTTAATTTATTATAGGTTTTATTTAACTTAATTGGACATAATCTTAAAATCTGAATAGCCAAAGGCATTATACAGGCTAGTAATCAGCAAAGGCCTTGTAACTGTAAATAACTAAACCATAAAGGGTTTAATTGTAAGCTGAAAAGTACATACTAAGGAAAAGAAGTCTTTTTATTTCATTAAAAGTAAGTGTTTTAAGGTTTTTGAGCATGAGAGTATAAACAGAAATGCAATTTTCAGGTAAAGGCCATTTTTTTTGTAATTTTTTTTACACTTATTTATTATTGAAAGACAGAGAGAGACAGAGCATGAGCAGGGGAGGGGTAGAGAGAGAAGGATACAGGGAATTCTAAGCAGGCTCCAGGCTCTGAGCTGTCAGCACAGAGCCCGATGCAGGGCTTGAACCCACAAACCATGAGATCATGACCTGAGCCAAAGCTGGACGCTCAACCGACTGAGCCACCCAGGCACCCCTGGTAAAGGCCATTTTTAAATGAAATTCCCATATACTCTGCATAGGTATATGAAGCTACTAGAAGTTTTTGTTTGGTTGGTTGGTTGATTTTTTTATTCAAGTGACTCTCATTCCTTTTATCTACTAGGAAAATTTCCAAAGAGACAGTTGCAGTTATTTCTTGCAATTTCCTAAAGCCCTAGGTAAGCAGTGTAAAATTCTACTAGGAGTAATGTTAGTTCATTTTTCGAACATAAAGAGAAACATAGGAATGTTAGCTCATCCTCCCCTTGGGCTTTGAAAGCTATTTTGTACTGCAGACTTCGTGGAATGAAACACACTATGGTAGAAACTAGCTTCCCTCTCTGATGCTGCTCTAGATGGACACATCCTTTTTATTGTAAGATTTTTTTTTTTAACTGACGCCTTCACTCACTGCCTTAGAACATGTTAACATTATATTGTTACTCAGTAAATATTTATTGAATTTCTACTCCGTGACAAGACACCATGGTATGTCATAAACAGGATCCTCTCTGTATGGTATTTATGTTCCAGTGGGAGAGACAGCCCTTAACAAATAAAGTAATAATAGTCAAAATGTCAAAGCTTGCCTTAATGGAAGTACCAAGTGGCATGAAAATATATCATAGCAGATAACTAACCTAGTCTGGCTCATCTTTCTGTCCGTCCTGGCTCTTGACAAATACTTTGCACATAGTAGAATTTCAACAAGTCCCGTTGGATGGTATAAAATGTCACACTGCCCTTCTGTCTTTGTTTTTGGGTTTGGCAATCTCTGCGTTGGTGAATATCGTCTACCCATCTGCCAGGGGGGTCAGTGTGGTTGTGTGCTTTCTGTTAAAAAACAATTGAAAGTCAAATGACCTTGGAAAAGACATTTAGAAACTTTATAGGTTCTGAATTTGTATACTGTGCATACCATGAGGTAGAGAAACAATGGGTGCTAGTTTAACTTAGAAGTATGCCTGAAGTTGAAATAGTAGGAAAATGGATCTAGTGTGTTCTAAGGCATTAAAGTTCTGCGTTGACAGAAGAATGAAGAATGTAATTTCTGTAGCTTTTAGTCCAAAGAGTGGTTTTGTGTTTTATATGAGGATTCATTGCTTTTTAACTTGAGGCTTCGTAATCGCCTAGAAAATGAGAGAGGGACAAGAGCTAATGGAGAAGTACCAGATGAGGTGGTACACACTCCGATAAGGAAGTTGACGGTAAGGGAGCATGTAATGCAGAAATAGAAAGGTGTAAGGACACAGAAATAATCCCAGAAAACCAAGAAAACCCCCAGGGGGCTGTGCCCTTAACTGAGGTATTTCTACAACACCTCTCAACCAAAACCTTACTTCCAAAGGAAATATAGTGGCCAGGAGTAGGAAGCCAGTGCCCACTACCCTCTTAGCAGACCCCTTCCAGTCCTGTTGACATTTGAGGTATCTCAATTGCTTTCCCCTTTTGTTTTCGTCCTTCTTCTGCCAGCAGTCATTTTATCCTGGAATTAGAGATATCTGTGTCAAAGGGAAGCAGGATGAACCAAAGGTTTCTGACTTGCTATCAGCCAGACTGAGTTGTTTTTTTTTTTTTTCATTTATACAGTCGGTTGTGAAATTATCTTAATGGAAAGGACAGTCAGATAGAGTTCTATTTCACTATGTTAAAATAGATTTAAAAAAAATAGACTATTTAAGAATCTGTTCATTTGACTTATTTCATTTGGAAAATTACCCACCCCCCAGACAGTAAAAATACTTCTACACAAATGAGAATGCATGTGTTTTGAAAACAAAATAGTAGATGAAATTAACAATAAGAAAGATGGCATATCAGGGGCGCTCAGTGGCTCAGTCTGACTTTGGATTTCAGCTCGGGTCATGAACTCACAGTTCGTGAGATCAAGCCCCACGTGGCTTGGGATTGTCTCTCTCTCCTCCTCTGTTTCTTCCCCTCCCCCACTCATGTTCTTTCTCTCTCTCAAAATAAATTAAAAAAAGGTTAAAAAAAAGAAAGACAGCATACCATATAACTAAATACATACTATGTTTGTAGTCCATTTCTTATTTCTAACCAAAATGGAAAACTGAAATTTTTTCCTTCCTCAACGAAGTATAATACTTCTGCCTTCCCAGTTATGCAGCACAATGCACAATTTTAAAGCTATACATATAGGGTCTTCTTTTTAATTGTGTTCTACAGTTTAATCCCACTTATAGTCAAATCTTTTTCGTTTTATATTTTATGCTGATGAAGACCAAGTGGTTCACATGAATATTCTTTGTATATTCAAATAATTTTTCATATATTTAAAGCGAATTGGCATTATTTTCTGAATTCTACAATCTCAGCTTCAATAGAATTACCTTACAAATTTTGCATACTAAATTATTCCTCTTTTTTTTTTTTTTTAAATTACTTAGAGAGAGACAGCATGAGTAAGGGAGGGGAAGAGAGAGAGGGAGAGAGAGAGAATCCCAAGCAGCTCCACAGTGTCAGTGTCAATATGGGGCTTGAACTCACGAACGGAACCGTG
This sequence comes from Panthera pardus, assembly GCF_024362965.1. Classification (NCBI taxonomy): domain Eukaryota; kingdom Metazoa; phylum Chordata; class Mammalia; order Carnivora; family Felidae; genus Panthera; species Panthera pardus. The sequence continues at coordinate 49,202,865 of NW_026527002.1, forward strand.
AGATCATGACCTGAGCCGAGTAGGTCATCAAGAGTAGGATGCTTAAGTGACTAAGCCACCCAGGTGCCCTGATTATTCCTCTTTTTAATCCCTTCAATCATACTCAGTATTCCCTGGATGTGTATTTATTTTTCATTTATCTTATACTGGAAACTTATACTGGAAAAATATATAAAGATGTCATATAAAGATACTTATTTTTTTCTGACTTTTTCAGGGAATATTTGTGTATATCAGTAAAATCTTATGCCTCTTTGCTTCATTTTGGTATTTTATGTTTGTTTTTTAAAGTTTATTTACTTTGTGCATGTGTGCAAGGAGGGGAGGGGTGGGGGAGAGGATCTCAAGCAGGCTCCACACTGTCAGCACAGAGCCTGATGTGGGGCTCCATCTCACAAATCATGAGATCATGACTTGAGCCGAAATCAAGAGTCACACACACTTACCCCACTGAGCCACCCAGGCGCCCAAATCTTTGCTTCCTTTTGAATAAGAGAACTAGGTAAGGTCAGTTCATTTTAATCTGCTTTATCTTCTTGGTCTTTTATGGTTGCTCATTTTTCTTTATGGGTTCTTGGTGTAATTTGCTTTTCTTAAACTAGTACCCATTGAGTTTTAATCTATTTCCAATGCAACATTTTAATATACTAAGGTCAGTTAAAAGTCCATTGTGTTTAAATACTGCTTAAAATTGTAAATAGATTATCAGACTAGCCCTGAGCACTTTTTAAAAAGCTGAATTTAAAATACTCAGTCAATATGATTCACTGTACTTCTAATAAAGAAAAGGTGCTATGCAGGTACTATGGACTGTTGATAAATTATACAAATCATACACCCATTCTCAAAAAGCTTAAGAACTATTGGGGCAGATATGTTAGCACATCAGTGGCACACAATGCTGTGAGATTTCCAAAAGGTCCTTCTGACTGGAATGAGATTTTGAATGGCCTCTTAGGAGATTTGTGATTCATGCCAGCATTTAAAGACTTAGCAACATTTCAGTGAGATGAAAGAAGCATTCATGTCAAGCATAGGAAACTTTAGTAGTACAGGGTGAGTTCAGGAAAACAAAGTATGAGTCCAAGAAAGACCTGTGATATCATCTGACTAAAGAATTGGTTTCCAAACTTTTTCTAGGCCATTTGGAATCCTTTTAATATTTGGAAGAGTCAGACGATGATATAATCCGTAAGTGCATTCAGAGGGGAGTACGGGACTCTGAGGGAACTAAGCTGTGTCCGTGTGCCGGAAGCATAGAGAAGAACAGATAGACTTGAGACATAAAGCTAGAGAGTTAGGCTGAGGACAGATCATGGAATATCTCAAAAGTTATGTTCCGTAAATTGGAGTTTATCCTAAGATTATTGACAGTCACGCCAAAGGGAGAAAGACTAGAGGCAGGGAGACTAGAGGCAGTCTGGACTACCAGGTAGTAATGGGAAGGGAGGGCTGAAGAGGGATCAGATGGGGAGAAGCAGCAGGACTAGATAAGACTAGATAAGAGAGGAAAGGGAGAGAGGGCTCCAAGTTAATTTCTGAAAGCCTGTCTTGAGCAACGGGGTAGGCAAGTGTTTTGCTATTTACTGAGTCAGGGGAACCAGCTGAGGTTCATGGGGCTACTTTGATGAATACAAATATCTATTATTACTTACTGTGTGCCAGGCACAGTGACAAATGCTTCATATGCTTTATCTTCAGTGCGTTGTCTAATTTAATTCTTAATACGTATTAGCTTTTAAGATGTGAAGGACAGATCATCAGGACTTAAGGAGGACATAAATAGTAGAAATTGGAGGCACCAGCCATAGAGAAGCAAAGGGGAGAAAATTCTAATTCAGGAGCTGGAGAACTATGAACCACAGACCAAATGTAGCCTGCTGCTATTTTTTTTTTTTTATAAATACGTTTTTTTAATTTGATAAAGTTTTATTGGAGCACAACCACATTTATTTATGTTTTGTCTATGGTTACTTTTGTGCTGCATTAGCTCAGCTGGGTGGTTGCCAGAGAAAACCTTATGACCCACAAAGCCTAATCTATTCACCATCTGGCCCTTTACAGACAAAGTTTGCCAAGCCCTATTCTAGTTTGATTCTGGCGGGGATCCAAACATGATTTTAGCCTCCAAGATGAGAAAAATATTTTCATTTGAACATAAAGGGAGGGAAGTAATAGAAGATAGAAGAGAGGAAATGACTAAGTGTGAAAGCAGACACCCAAATATTTTATTGGATAATTTGTAAATCTCAAAATATTAAATGTCACTTAGTTCAGCCAGCCTTTTACCTAATACTTAATTTTCGGTTCTTTCTAAGCTCCTAAAGGAGTTCTCTACTCTAGCTAAACTGATCTCATCAAAATTATCTAGTCAAGAGGCTTTTGCTCTAGTGTCGTGAGAGACTGGGTGGGGATTTCTACCAAAATAGCCTTGAAATTTTATCACCGCCCATATATTTACCATCTAGCGCACGTGTGGTGCTCTGTATAAAATTACCACCCCTGCTTTGAGTTCACTAAACAATACTTCTTGTCACTTCTGGTTTTCTTGTTTTATTTTATTTTATTTTTGATTAATATAACATAAGCATTTAAGATTGCAAAACAGGGGCGCCTGGGTGGCTCAGTCGGTTAAGCGTCCGACTTCGGCTCAGGTCATGATCTCACAGTCTGTGAGTTCGAGCCCCGCGTCGGGCTCTGTGCTGACAGCTCAGAGCCTGGAGCCTGTTTCAGTCTGTGTCTCCCTCTTTCTCTGACCCTCCCCTGTTCATGCTCTGTCTCTCCCTGTCTCAAAAATAAATAAAATGTTAAAAAAAAAAAATTTTTTTTAAAAAAGATTGCAAAACAAGTATAAGTAACCAATTTAATATTTATGTGTTAAAAGAAAAATTCTTGGAGTCAGTGTTCATTATCATTTCTCCATTTTATCCAGAATGCTATTGGAAGGACCTTGTTTCTTACCCTTTAACCAGGTTTTTGGATGTCTTTGCGCAATTTTGGCAATCTTTGAGAAAAATGACATAGTCATGGTGGTTAGGCCATGCTTCTTCCATATATGTACAGTTGGAATGTCCTGTTCTTTGTGGATAATTTTAGATTAATGTTGACTACTACAGTTTATTTAAATGAATATCAGGTGATGTTAATGAAGTGATATTCAAGGTTTTTTTATTATGAATTCAGTCACAAGAGTTTCGATGATGTTATGGAATGAAACTCTGTTTTAGATAGAACAAAGAAAAAAGTACAAACTATTGCTTTCTTAAAATCTTTACTACCATAACTTTTCTGATTTTTTAAATTGAATCTGGTTCTAGGACTTAGAGTCTCATGGTCTAGAGACAATGGAATCAGGTAATGTCAAAAGAATATTTTGTATACCTGAATCTAATATAACACTATATGGTAACTATATTGAGATTAAAAATAAAAACTGAGAAAAAAGAATATTTTAACCATGACTAAAAAAGTTTGGAATAAAGGGACTGAATAAGTCAAACTTGAACAAGGCTCTTGGGCTAGGTTTCCTGGAATCTTTTTGTGGGGATGAAGGTTAAATGGCAAGTTGAGAGTTTCTGGGGGTTACAAAGGCACATAGGGCTAAAAATTATTTTCTGGATGTCTTTTTATTTACTGTCGTATTCATTGTGGAAAAAGTGCTTTTTTTCCTTTAGCTAAACAGATAGAGACAGGAGTCTCAACAGGAAAGTAATGGGCATTTCCGGGAGCACTAACTATGTTCTAATTTATTAACTCTCCAATCCCCATATTTGCTCTTTGAAGAAGGGATTATGGCCCCTACTTTTCATTTCTTTTATGAAGAAACTCAAAGAAGCAATAGAAAGAAGGGTGACGGGAGTAGGAGGGAAGGAGAGAACACAATAAATGCTTTGAGCAAGTCCTACTAAAATCGTGAAGCAGGTGAATTGACTCCAGTAGTCTCCACTTTCTGTGCCCTTCCTTTCTATAGCTGATCCTTCCTGAGTATTTTCAGATTCTTTCACCCTTTTCTGTTCTCAGGAAATAATTACCTAACTCTCTCTTATTAAGATATAGAATAGGGGCGCCCGGGTGGCTCAGTCGGTTAAGCGTCCGACTTCAGCTCAGGTCACGATCTCGCGGTCCGTGAGTTCGAGCCCCGCGTTGGGCTCTGGGCTGATGGCTCAGAGCCTGGAGCCTGCTTCCGATTCTGTGTCTCCCTCTCTCTCTGCCCCTCCCCCGTTCATGCTCTGTCTCTCTCTATCTCAAAAATAAATAACACGTTAAAAAAAAAAAAGATATAGAATAGTTGGAAGTATTTAAATACCTTCTATAAGTATTTCTATTTTCAGAATTGGAAAGCCTTAGGCTCCAGTAATGAGGCTGTAAAGGTGGAATTTCAGGCATCAGTTAAGTACAGAGTAAAGTTGGGAGAGGCAAAAGGTCTTCTATCTCCAGAATCATCCCCATAATGATTCTAGAATCTTCTTTCCATACCCAAGTGTACTGTTGAAGGGCTACCATTTTCTACCATAATCACAAAAATGTGTTGTTTGCTAAAATACCATTGTTTTAGCATAATGACTTTTTGGTAACTTTTTTTAAAGTTTATTTACTTTGAGAGAGAGAGAGTGTGTGTGTGTGTGTGCAGGCAGAGAAGGAGCAGAGAGAGAAAGAGAGTTCCACGCTGTCAGTGTGGAGCCCAACATAGGGCTCACACTCACAAACCATGAGATTATGACCTAAGCCAAAAGCAAGAGTCAGATGATTAACTGTGCCACCCAGACACTCTTTCTCAGTAACTTGTAAGTTGTGGTAACAAACACAGAGACTTCTCTATGCACACTATTGGAAATTGAATCCTTCCAAAACAGATTAAAACCTATTTTTCATGAAAGATGGATTTTGAATAGCAGAAATACCGGGAGAAAGAACAAGTAGAGAAAAGGGCACCATCATTAGTCATACAAAGCTCTCACCCCAAGGAGAAGTTCTTACTGTAAAGATTGAAGAAATAGCCACATCTGAAGCATCACTGAGCAGACCCAGTAATCTCTAAAGATCTGTGGCATGATTTCTAAAGGTACCCAGTCACTGATGGATGCTCTCTTCTTTCACTCTTGTTTCCCTCCAAGAGCAAAAGAATTGAGCCAAGCTGCATGCTCCTCTTTGTTCCAGAGCAGGCATAAAATCCAAAACTGTGTTCCAAAACCAGTCCAGCTTCTCAGGGTGGTAAATTTATTCTCTGTGTCATTTTGTGTCTCTTTCTCTGATACTTTTCTATCTATAGTTCCATCTGAGGCAGGGATTATAAGAACAATAGTTCTTGTCCCCATTGTTTCATATCTGTTAGTCTAACTTGCGTACATCTGTGCTACCTTGAATTGGCCCCTGGCAACATGTATCGCCTGACTTTTGGCTTCTTGGCTTGTACTGATTCATGGCCTTACCTATTATCTCCAGTTCTCCAAGTCTGGCCTGGCTTCCATTCCACACTCATCCAAAAAACTATAAAGTAATGGGTGGATTCCTTACCTGTTTCTCTTCGAGTTGTAGTAACATGCTGAATCAAGAACAATGGAGAAAATTTCTCTGATTGGAATATAACCTTGACCACCTAACACCACCATGACTACCACCACCACCATCACCATTATTGCCAATTTGTTTCTGCGCACTAGTTCCGGTCTGGCTTTAGATCAGAGTGGGCGATGGTTCATTCTCAGGCTTTAATTCTGGTTCTTGAACTGTTGTTTTACTTATTCTCTCTTCCTTGCTGTGAAAGTATAGACACTGTTTTCATAGTATCAGCAATAGTATCTCTGTAGCTATAGAAGAGAAAAGCCTTTCCATAATGAAGAGGAGACAGGTAAACATTGCATAATCATTTCCTCTTTAAAGAAAAAAATTAAACAGGAGTAACTGAATGACCATCAGCTTACTTCCGCCAAGCTTTCTCGATATTTCTGTACTATATAGAAGTTATGTGTACCTTTCAAACTTATATCTGAAGAGGACAACCAACACATGGTTGTGCATTGCTCCTGTTTTATCATTAATAATCTTTACAAATATTTACTTACTAAACACGGTATGGTTATTGACATATGTAAGAGATGTAACAAATTCAATGAGTGATTTATATTGAAATGTGGAAGGGCCACCTACTCATATGCATAGAATGGTTCTATAAGTGAAAGAACTGTTTGTTTGTTTGTTTATTTATTTATTTATTTATTTATTTTGAGAGAGAAAGAGGGAGTGTGCACACACGTGAGTGGGGAGAGGGGCAGACAGAGAGGAGACAGAGAGAATCCCATGCCAGCTTCCCACTGTCATTCAATGTGCAGCCAGACTCGGGGCTCCAGTGAGACACTTAACTGACTGAGCCACCCAGGCGCCCCAGGAGATAATATTTTTTAAAACTTGAATTACTGTTCTCACTTAATGGAATAAGGCAGGTATAAGGTCATTTCATGAATGTGAAACCAAAGCAGAAAGTGTTAAGTGACTTTCTTGAGATCTCAGAGTAATATTAATAATGAAGCAAAGATAAAACCTAATTCGTTGTTTAATAATGTGATCATGCTGCCTTTGTACTGGGAAATTTTCTTTTTTTTTTAAACAATTTTTGAAGATTTTATTTTTAAGTAATCTCTACACCCAATGTGGGGCTCCAGCTCACAGCCCCGAGATCAAGAGTCGCATGTTCTCCTGACTGAGCCAGCCAAGCACCTGGAAATTTTCTTTTTAATTTGATAGCCACATTCTATATATTAGCTGTTTTCATAGGGAATACATTAGGATGGAAAAGTTCTATGCCTTTTGTGTAATATCTTTACTTTTTACAGAACTAAGCTGACTCCTTGCTTAGTTAGATCTCACAAATATATTCTTAATAATTTCTAGCTTTTAAATGTCAGTCAGGACGAAGTGCTACTGAAAAGTTTTCCTAACACAAATGATTATAAGAGTAAATAAATTAAAATGCTTAAATGCAATCTCTTCAAATTAGCCACACAGGCAAAGAAGGAAGAATCACACTTTGTATGCATAGATATAAAGTAGTGACAGGCTAAGGCAAAGTGGTAGTTAGTAATAACGTCTCCATAATGCACTCCTGTTTGGGCCTTGCTTTCTTGGTTCTAGGCTTAGAGGAAGATATCAAAAGCTGCAGATAGGAATTCTGCTGATAGACATAAAGTAATAACAGACTACAGCAAGTGGTATTTACTAATGTCTCCATAATGCATTTCCCTTTGGACTTCATTATTCATCTTCAGGATTTGCTTGGCTAACCTCTAATTTTTTTTTTAATTGAAGTATATTTGACACACAATGTTATGTTAGTTTCAGGTGTACAACATAGTGATTCCACATCTCTGTATTATACTCTGCTCACCACAAGTGTAACTACTATCTGTCATCATACGCTGTTACAAAACCATTGACTATATTCCCTATGCCGTACCTTTCATCCCTGTGACTTACTTATTCCAAAACTTGAAAGCCCTTATCTCTCACTCCCCTTCTGTCCTTTTTGCCCATCCCCCATCATCATCCCTTCTGGCAACCACCAATTTGTTCTCTGTATTTATGAGTCTGTTTCTGCTTTTTGTTTGTTTATTTGTTTTGTTTTTAAGATTCCATATCTAGTTGAAATCATATGGTATTTTTCTTTCTGACTTATTTCACTTAGCATTATACCCTCTAGGTCCATTCCTGTTGTTGCAAATGACAAGATCTCATATTTTTTTTTTATGGCTGAGTAATACTCTATTGTGTATATATACCATATCTTCCTTATCCATTAATCTGTCAATGGACATGGGTCTGCCTTAGCTATTGTATCATATCTTGGCTATTGTAAATAATGTTGCAGTAAACACAGAGGTGTGTATGTCTTTTCATATAAGTGTTTTCATTTTCTTTGGGTGATATCCAGTAGTGGAATTACTGGACCATATGGGAATTCTATTTTTAATTTTTTAAGGAGCCTCCATACTCTTTTCCACATTGGCTCAACCAGTTCTCATTCCCACCAAAGGCCATGAGCCTTCCTTTTTCTCCACATCCTCATCCACATTTGCCATTTCTTGTCTTTTTTATACTAGCCATTTTGACTAGTAGGAGATCTACCATTGTAGTTTTGATTTGCATTTCCCTGAGAATGAATGATGTTGAGCATCTTTTCTTGTGTCTGTTATCCATCTGTATGTCTTCTTTGGAAAAATCTCTATTCAGTTTCTCTGCCCATTTTTAATTGGATTATTTGGTCTTTCTGGTGTTGAGTTGTATAAATTCTTTATGTTTTGGATATTAACCCCTTATTGGATATGTCATTTGCAAATCTCTTTTCCCATTCAGGAGGTTGCCTTTTTGTTTTGCTGATAGGTTCCTCTGCTGTGCAAAGCTTTTTGTTTTGGTGTCATTTCAATAGTTTATTTTTGCTTTTGTTCCCCTTGCCTGAGGAGACATGTCTAGGAAAGTGTTGCTCTGGCTGATGTCAGAGAGATTACTGTCTGTGTTTTCTTCTAGGAGTTCTTTTTTTATTATTTTTTTCTCAGTAAACTGTAAAGTTAAAATTGCATTAAAATGTAAACTAATATGGGGAGAATTGGCATCTTTGTAATATTGATTCTTCCTATTCAGAATCCTAGTAGGTATCTCCATTGATGTAGGCCTTCTTTTCTATCCTTCAGTAATATTTTGTAATTTTCATCATCTATCTTCAAGACTTAATTTGTTAATTTCTTTTCTAGGTATTTTATAACTTATGTCACTATGCTAAATATCATATTTTTTCTGTTAAATTTTCTGTTTACTTCATGTATTTATTAAAATTATTTATTTAAATTGTGTTTTAAATATTCTGTCAGGCCACCTGACTGAAATCTGATTGTACTCCTGGTTTTTTTCTCATTAATTCTGCTAGTTTTCCCTTTTGATTTTCTAAATATAACTCTGGATCTTCTAAAAACAGTAATTTTCTCTCTTCCTCTAAGTGTACTTTCAAGGTGCATCTGTTCAGATGTATCACAGATTGAATGGAGCAGTGGTTTGAGATATGTCCAGAAATTATATTGCATTTGTTTCCTGATACTCTAGGAAATGGGTCACTACAGTGCTTTGCTTTTTAAAAAAGGGAGGGAGGACAAGAGGCAATATTTTTTTCCTTCGTCACCCCAAGTCTGCATGATATAAGTCATGTTGTCAAATAAGAAAGGAAAATTAAGTTTTCATCTTACTGTATCCTCTGTAGTTCTTTGAAGCATAAACTTTAATCTATGATTCATTGCTTTTTAAGGTCACATTTTCATATATTGATATGACATTGGGTCTTTGGTCAATCTAAGATCTATTTCTAGCTATCAGTATTTTCAAAAGCATGAAAAAGTAAATTTTAAAATAAGTTAACAAAGTGACAGGAACAAGGACAAAAATGATCAGAAGCAGCATTTTAGTAAAGGCTTCTAGGCCTCTGGCATTCTAACTTTTCTCATTTAAATGTGGTACTGGTTAAAAATGGGCAAAATCAGGCATGATGAAGATGGAAAATTGTTTTACCTAAAGTGGTATTTCCTGAAGTGTATCCCACAGAGCAATAGGCCTTTGGATGTCAACAGATGTTAAGCAGAAAAATAGTATGTCACGGTCAAGTAAGTATAGAAAACGTGGGTTTAGGTAGCGTTTTGTTTTAATGTTTTAAATTTGCATGTAATTGACACACAACGTTGCATTAATTTCGGGTGCACCACATAGTGATGCAGCATCTCTGTGTTATGCTACGCTCACCACAAGTGTAGCTGCCATCTGTCACCGTACGATGTCATTGCAATATCACTGAGTATGTGGGGTTTTTTTTAATTGCAGGACTTCATAAAGCCCTTGGTATGTTGAGGTGCTTTGTGACTTTTTAAAAGAAAGGTAGAATATGTAGCTTCCCCCTCGCTCACTTTGACCAAGTAACCTTTTGTCTGTGAAGCATATCTTGGAATCAATACTCCTTGGAAGACATTGGAAAACACCTAAACATCCTCAAACTTAAATCACAGCATGTGTTTTTAAGAAAATTGAGTTAGAAGAAGTAGACAAAGAACTTTTCTCTGATTATTTAGTTGCATATTTCTAATCGATAGATTGATGAAGGACCAAAATGGCCTGCTTAGCTGTTTTGTGTATCCCTGCTCCATGCTTTGAATCGTGAAGACACCCTTCAGAACCAGTTCTGTGATGATAAGTGAGGCGAGAGAGGTGTGGTAGGAAGAAAGATGTAATGATAGAGAAAAGGGGTCAGGTGGGATAAAGGTGCAGTGGTCTAGCCAGAGATGAATGGTTTAATCTAAAGTGGTACCTACGGCGTAAATGGGACTTGTAGATTTGAAACACATTGTGGTGGTAAAACATAGTATGACTGCTGTCATTTTCAAATACCCCAAAATGTTGTTTATGTAGAACCAGGTGGTTTTAACTTGAAGGACATAGTGTAAGACTTACGCCACAGATAATGAAAGGTGTAGCTACCAAAGACAGCAGTTGAGAATATTTTACAAAAAGGATCACTTACTTACAAAATAAAATTATTATTATAGTTTTTATTTCATTTTTATTTTTAACTTTTGTTTATTTTGGGGAGACAGAGAGAGACAGAGCATGAGCAGGGGAGAGGCAGAGAGAGGGGGAGACACAGGATCCGAAGCAGGCTCCAGGCTCTGAGCTGTCAGCACAGAGCCTGACATGGGGCTCAAACCCACAAATGGTGAGATCATGACCTGAGCTGAAGTCGGACGCTCAACCAACTGAGCCACCTAGGCACCCTTAAAATAAAATTATTGATATACATAGTAAGGCTAAAGAATATTGGGAAAGGGCTCTTAGCTGAGATAAGTGTACTGAAAAGAAATAAAATGTGAGCTATATCTATTAATTTAAATTTTTCAGCCACCCTATTGAAAAAGTAAAACAGAAACAGGTGAAATTAATTGTAGTAATATATTTTATTTAACCTACTCTGTTCAAAATATTATTTCAGTGTCATCCATAAAAATTATTGATGAGATACAATAAAAACTATTAATAATTTTTTGTACCAAGTGTTGAATGCTGTTATGCATTTTATATTTATAGCATATCTCAATTCACAGCAGCCGCTGTGAATGTGTCTCGGGGTACCTCGAGATCATGACCTGAGATCATGACCTGAGCTGAAGCCAGACACTTAACCGCTTAACTGACTGAGCCACCCAAGCACCCCTAGAGTCCGCCACTTTGTAGATGTATATCTCCTTGAGCCAGGCTTCCTTATCTATACAATGGTGATAATATCCGTTTCAATGGACTACTCTAAGGATCACAATGTAAAATGTATGTGAAAGTGTTTTGTCAATTGTTTGCAAATAATGATGAATATTTACTTTTAAGTCGTGGAACAGTTGGAGCTGTTCTAGAGACGCAGCTAAAAGTACAAGTACGTTTTTCCTTTAAGCCTCAGAAAAAATGAAATCAATGAAGGCATTAAAAATGAATCCATGAAAATACAGAAGTAACTACAATTGTTAGTGTAGAAAGTTGTTCCGCTGCTCTGCATTCTGTTCTGTCTCATGGAGCACAACTAAACAAATAAATCCTTTCACATACTACCTTTCCAAAGAGTAAAATGATCAAAATGACAGTTTTCATGGAAGAATGGTTACATTTTTTGTCTAATTACTTAATTCTGTACTCCTTACGACTTTAGCTGCCAAGAAGTTCAAAGTTAAGTCTGAAACCCAGCTATAACAATTAAGTAGGACTCAAAGAAGTTTAATTTGACTCAGTTACATTTTATTATTTTTTATTCTCTTTTCTACTTGACCATTTTTCATTTATTCTTCTTCAGCAAACTCATGTATCTTGTAAAACCATTAATACAAATAAAACCAAAAAATAAAAATAATAAATAAATAAAACCAAAGGTTGAACTATTTTACAGATTTTTAAGATTAATAAGATTGACATTCAAATTAGACAATTTTGAAATATCATCACACCAGAAGACAAAAATTCCAGAATACAATGAAAAAAAATGAACATCATTTTGAAAATAAATTTTGACTTTCTTTTAATGTTTTGTTCATTTTTGAGAGAGTGAGAGAGAGAGAGAAAGAATGCATGGGTGGGGAGGGGCAGGAATAGAGGGGGACAGAGGATCCAAAGCAGGCTCTGTGGTGATAGCAGCAAGCCTGATGCAGGGCTAGAACTCAGGAACTGTAAGATCAGGACCTGAGCTGAAGTCTGCAGTTTAACTGACTGAACCACCCAGGCATCTCTGACTTTTTTTTAAAGAGGAATAAATTCAGTTATCAAGAAATATAGAGTTGACATTGTTAGAAAATGCGACATTATTCCTTTAACCAAATTCTGGACCGTCCATCAGAATATAAAAGAACATGATTTTATTGGTGAGATCCACAATTTTTACCATAACTAAGTAATGAGATATAATAGAATTAAATCTGTAGTCTATATTTGATAGTCTCATTAATTACATGTATTTTCACCATTAGAGGACCATGGAGGAAAGCAGTAAGTAGATATAGATGCAAAAGAATAGATATTTTTTAAAGTCTGGACTAGAGTGAAAAACTGTGAAATCAACCTACTTTTGGTAAAATTTCAATACAGTCTTACATTATGGGGATCTACAAGGAGAAAACTACTGTTTCTTTAATTGGCATTGAAGTATTTTTTTTTTAATGTTTATTTTTGAAAGAGAGAGAGTAGGGGAGGGGCAGAGAGAGAGGGGGACAGAGGATCCCAAGCAGCCCCGGACTGACAGCAGCCGGAAGCAGGGCTCAAATTCATGAACCGGAGATCATGACCTGAGCCAAAGTCCGATGCTCAATTGACCCATCCATCCAGGTGCCCCAAAGTATCTTTTTTGTTTGTTTGTTTCGGTATGGATGGGCATGACCTATAAAGATTATGAAAACATGGGAAATTTCTTAAAAAAGAAAAAAGAAAGGAGTGTGCTACCTATGTCATAACTTGAAGTCTACCTCAATTATGTAGAAAAAATATATAATGTAGTTTTTTTTTTTAAACAAATCATCTCTGCACCAGAGACAAACAGGATAGCATGAAATTTAGGTGCAGAATGTTCCTGGGGCCCTATGTTTTCTCAAGGTCACCATGCCTGCATTCTTCTTAAAATTGCTCATACTGAATTAGGTTGTATGCTTCTCAAATTCAAAGACTTTATCTTCTCTATAAACTATTATTCTTAAAGCATCTACACTCAACTCCACATGTAATTATTTTTTTACGTAATTTGAGTTACTAGTCACCCAGCTAGATTAAAAACTGCCAGAGAGAAAGTAACATTTATTTTAATTCTTTTATCTACTTCATTCCTTCAGAAACAGTATTTTTTTTTTTTATTGGATAGCATGAAAGATATTTCCTGCTTGATTTTTATACTCTTTCTGATAGTATCAAGATGAAAGGTCTCACTGGCTGTAGTGGTAAATCTCCATGATTTCTCTTTTAATATCTGGGTTTGGAACGTTTTCAAAGAGATCGATGAAGTTTTCAGCGGCTATTACTAGTTGATATTGAATGGCTTTTTATTTTATTTTATTTTGTTTAATCCTAAAAGATTCAGTAAAAATTTAAGGTAATTTGCTGTATTTCCTAGAAATCTTAGTAAATCAGAGATTGATTTGTGGAAATACTAAAGAAGTCCATTGAGACTCATCAACCCCTTTTGAATTTTAAATTTTTTTAACGTTTATTTATTTTTTTGAGACAGAGAGAGACAAAGCATGAACGGGGGAGGGGCAGAGAGAGAGGGAGACACAGAATCAGAAGCAGGCTCCAGGCTCTGAGCCATCAGCCCAGAGCCCGACACGGGGCTCGAACTCACGGACCGCGAGATCATGACCTGAGCTGAAGTCAGACACTTAACCGACTGAGCCACCCAGGCGCCCCTCATCAACCCCTTTTGAAAAGTACTGTGTTAGGAAACCTTTTGGTATATATGTATATACATATATATCATGGTAAGAAGTGAGATTCTAGAAAAAGTTTATAACAGAGAAGAAAAAAAATCCAAGAAATTCGTGGTCTGTGGAATAATTTTTTGTTCCACTTCTGTTATTTTGGGTATACCAAGAGTACTAGCTAGCATCTGTTCTGACTGGTGAGTCGTAAAATATTTTCAGCGTTAACCCTGGTTTGTGTGAGGATTGCCTTCATTATATCTTTTTGTGCATATGAATAAATGAAAATGTGTTTAAATTTCTCCAGTTACATTTACATTTCACACCAGGAACCTAATTTCAAGTGAATAACCCCTGAGAATAAAGCATAAAATCTTGCTTAAGCCAGTAATTTAGTTACATTTCATAGTAAACAAAAATGACTCATTAAACTTTTATGTTTTCCCTTCCTGGTAATAGTGGGTTATTTATAAATTCTTAAGTATCCTTGATCTCTGTAACCTTCACAGTTGTTATTTTAAGTCTTCATTTATATTCTGATTAGAATGAAGAGCCATTCAGCATGTCTATGTGTTGTTTCCAATGTGCCAAAGGCCAATCATCCTTTCTAGGTTTGCCTGGATCCGTCTTATCTCTAGCCCCAAATCCTGACAAAATTCACTGATGCAAGTAGTAAGCACTACACTAAAAGAGAGCCTTCAGCTTTAGAGATATAAATAGAAATTAGAGAGATCATTAAAACTCCAAACGATATAATCAACATCTAAAAGTTCAACTGTATTCTTCCTCACTAAATATCTCCTTATTTCTACCACTCTTTACTCATTGGTGTCTGACTTCTTGCATTCTCGGGTTGGGGAGTAGGAGTACAAAAAGGGAAAATTTGTGATTCTCTCTGTCTGTAGGGCCAACTGCAAATGTTCTTCCATGAAGGGTTCTTCATGGCCCTTCATGTTAATATCCAAGTGTGTGGCCTTCTGTGTTAATGCCTTCCACAACCTTTTGTTCTCATCTACTTATAGATTGCTGAGTTGTAGTACAGAAACGTTCTCCACATAAGGCCAGATTGTTTCCCTTCTTTACATTAAAGAATATTTGATATTCCAGCTTCTTGGCCTTTTGCCTATTCCAGGACCAAGTCAGGATCCAAAAAAGCCCCTGGTAGCCTGAAAAGGTCACACCCCCAGCATGATTCCAGCAGTCTGCTGGCGTCCCCAAAGTGTAGGAAAAAATATTGTTTCAAAGGAAATATATCTTGAAGGAAAATAGAGGAAAAACCTTTTTCCACAAGGAGGTCTGGGGAAAGAAAAGGATAAGAAGAAATAGGACTGACAGACTGAGAAATGGAACAAAGCCATAAAACTGTCTCAAGTCTTGAGTTACATGGTTTTATTAAGCTTTCTCTTAGAGGAAGTCAATGGTTGCCTTTGAAGGAAAAGGTAATCTATGTAAAAGTTGTTATATGATTCTGGTCTTTTTCTTCATGGATTTACTGAAGCACACTTTTTGCAGAAATATAAGTGTAGAAAATATGTGTTCTTGTAAATTCCAGAAGAATTCAGTGTAAGAATTCAGTGTAAGTGTAAGCACTTAGTCCTTTGGTTTGTTGTTTGGGATTGGTTCCTCTTCATTCTTAACAATTTCTATTCAGTGCTTAGAATGTGAACAATGTAATGATGATAATCTATAGTTTAAGAATAAGTCTCAAGGATGGGGCACCTGGGTGGCTCAGTCGGCTAAGCGTCTGACTCTTGATTTTGGCTCAGGTCATAATCTCATAATCATGAGATCAAGCCCTGGGTCGAGCTCAGCTCAGAGCATGAAGCCTGCGTGGGATTCTCTCTCTCTCTCTCTCTCTCTCTCTCTCTCTCTCTCTCTCTCTGTCCCTACCCTGCTTGTTCTCTATCTCTCACTCTCTCTCTCTCTTTCTCTCATCTACTCTCAAAATAAATAAACTAAAAAAAAAAAAAAAAAAAAAGAATAAGTCTCAAGGAACATAGTGATGCGACAGGCAAATCATTTCCTGCTGCTAGTGAAATATCAATGCAGAGTTAAAAATAGCCTTAGAAAATAAATCTGTAGGTGAAACTGAAACATTTCAAAGCTGGAGTCTTTTATTCCATCACTGTGTTCAGATAGCAAAGAAATATAATTCTATTTTTATTTACATATGTACCAACTTGAAAACTTGACCTCCTGCCTTCCATATTAAAAGCAACACACTGTATATTTCTTAAAGTTTTATTTGGAGGCATCAGTGCATTTTAGTTACCTAAAGGTTTTTCTTTTATTCCTGAATTTTTATTGAATTTTTTAAAACGATTTTATGAGTAATTAAGGAAGTAAAGTGTAACTGTATTTTAGGTATATTATTTATTATTTATAAATCACAAGATTCTGTAGAAGTAAGAGTAGCCAGACGCTTTAAGCCTCCACTTTTATGAAATTTATCAGGCTTGAATACAAAATGCTTCTTAATAGTGAATACCTTCCAATAAGACACATACTTTTTTGTCAAAAATTCTTACCAGAGGTTGAAATAATACAGAAGAGGATTTTTTTTTAAATCTTATTGTGAAATAATCACAAAGTCACAGGAAGCTGCAAAAATAATACACAATGTCTGACGTTTTCTTCATCCAACTTCCCCCAGTGGTAATATCTTTTATAAATATAATATAGTATCAAAAGCAGGTCATCTAAATTCGTACAAAAGTGTTAACTAGACTACAGATCCTAGATGTGATGAGTGAATGTGAGGAAGAGTCTAGAAAGTCTTCCATATTTGAGACTTATACAATATATTTAGTGGCTGTCTTAGTGTACTGGGCTACCGAATTAAAATTCCATAGACCAGGTGGCTTAATCAATAGTGCTTTTGCTTTCTCACAGTTCTGGAGGGCAGGAAGTCTGAGATCAAGGTTCGAGCCAACTTGATTTTCTGGTGAGAACTCTTTTCTTGGCTTTCAGACAACTGCCTTCTCAGTATGTCCTTTAATGTCTGAGAGGGAGAAAGGAAGAGAAGGAGAGAGAGAAATGAAGCAAGCTTTCTAGTATTTCCTCTTGTAATGTACAGATCCCATCATGAGAGCTCTCATGTAAACCTAATTACCTCCTGAAGGCCCTATTTCTAAATACCATCATAGTGGGGGTTAGTGCTTCGGCATATGAATTTGAACAAAGATACATTTTAGTCCACAGTGATCGTGGAAGCATTTATCAAAATAGGGAATGCAGGTGAGGAGAGAAATACCATTTCCATCTTGGGAATGATGATTTTTGAAATGCCCGTGGAGAAAGGGAGGAGGCAGCTGACATACCAGTTAAAATTTAGGGGGTTGCATTGGGCTACAGAAATAAAATAGGAGACCTAGGAGTCATCAAAAATGAGAGCATTTATAGGATGGGAATTGATGGTACTTAACATATCTGTTCAATAGGACAATGGTTACCAGTTGGCAATGAAAGTTATAGAAAGGAGAGCTCAGCCTGGGTACCCCCATTAGTGAGGAAAGTTTTCATTAAAGAAGTAGGACTTTGAGTTGTTTGTTTAGATAGAGTGTGTATGTCTGTGTGTGTATAAAATCATCTAAGTATAAAGGCAATCTGTCTAATTTTTTATCTAGAGCTACCTTGAGCTAAAAGTTCTTTAAGATTCCCAGTATTCATTTCCAGTTTTTTCTTTTAATCAGTAGATTAATTTTAACTGTTATGTATTCAGTTCACACAGAGTGAATAATGAATGTATCTCGTGTCCATTATGTGCTAGACGTTATAGAAGTCCTAGATAGTCAAATATAAATAAGATTTATACATTTACTATGCATGAAACACTCAAATTCTATTAAGTCAGATATAATGTGTGCCCAATATGAGAGATATGACATGATTAACATTCTTAGTAGGCATTGTGGAGGGATGTGTCCAAATGAGTTTACTATATATGCATGGGAAAAGGCTCACAATATGTAAGTTCTTTTTTTTAAAAAAAGGATACAAAATTATAGAGTATGGTGCTATTTTCATTATATTTAATTATAGATGGCAAATATACCAAAATATAGTTTCCTTCATTTAGGTAGTGAAAATATAAGGATTTTTTTCATTAGACTTCTCAGTCTAAACCAGTATTTCCTGGTTTTCTACAATGAACATATCATGCTTTTAAAATTATACATTCTTTTATATTTTTAAAGAAAAAACAGCTGTTGTATGGACTAGGACTGCCTAGTGCACATGACTACTCTTGTGAATTACAAATACTGACCTGTAAGTGTCCTCCACTGGTTTGCCCGTGTCTACAAGTTGCTCAATCTTCATTCACTTTAATTGCTTTTTGTAAATTAAATTGTGTTTTTTGTCTTTCAAAAGTAAATTGTGAATTGGCTTTTTAATGATTACTTATTTTAAGTACTGTAAACAGCCAGACTTCTGCATAAGTTATCCTCTAGCATAGCTGTTTCTGTAAGAGTCAAAGATAAAAAAAAAAAAAAAGAAAGAAGCCTCAAGTGAGTTTTCAAAGAAGAAGTGGAAACAAGGAATTGGAAACAAGCATCTTCTCTTTCCTGAAATTGTTTGAAGCTTTTGGCATTACAGAAACATTCCAGCACCTAAATGCTTACGTCTCTGATGGAGGATAGATCATTAGGCTTTTGTCATCAGGTCACTGGTCCATCTTCCTGACCTGGAGACACAAAACTGCACTTCCCTAGATGCTTCCCTTTACCTCTGATACCTTCTTGCTGTTGGACTGAATCTATTATTTTCCTACAGGTCCCAAAGATAGAAATCACCGGAAGATCCTAGTATAAACTCCGGAAAATCCTGGCTAGATGTCAACATGGAAAGCAAGATATATATGTATATATACACACACTTCTTGCTTTCCATCTAGCCAGGGCTTTCCATATATATGGATATATTCTTATGGATATATATATATATATATATATATATATATATATATTCCGAATGTATTCCAAATACATATTCCAAATATATATATTCTAAATATGTATTCCAAATGTATGTATATTTCAAATACATACATATATGCACACACATTTAAATTATACATATTTCCCCCCAAGTGCTGAATAATGCCTACAAAATTATAACTTGAGGTAGTATATATTCTTTATAATTACTGAATTGTGAAACAAGCCAATTTTTAATATGAAGCTCTGAAGACAAAGAAAAAACTCATTGATCACTTTTGCTTCAGAGACCATAGAATACCAGAAGTGAAAGGAGCTATCTAATCCAACTACCCATTTGTTTCTTGAATCTTCTCATATCATCTTCCAGGGCCATTGGCCTATGCTGAACACCTCTAGGGACCAGGAGTTCAGTACTAAAGATAAGGTTACCTACTCCCTCTTTCCAAGAGCTTTGATTTTAATTTATATCTGACTTGCTGTGACTTCCATCCATTGACTAGTTGTTTTCTTTGGACTCATGTAGCTCTTCATATGACAGGTTTTCATATATTTTTAATTTAATTTGTTTAAATTTTATTTTAAGTAGGCTCCATGCACGATGTGGGGCTTGAACTCACGACCCTAAAACCAAGAGTCACATTTAAAAAAAAATATTTTTTGGAAGACAGAGAGAGAGAGAGAGAGACAGAGCACAAGTTGGGGAGTGGTAAAGAGAGAGGGAGGCGCAGAATCCAAAGCAGGCTCCAGGCTCTTAGCTGTCAGCACCGAGCCCGACACGGGGGCTTGAACTCACAAACCATGAGATCATGACCTGAGCCAAAGTCGGACACTCAACCAACTGAGCCACCCAGGCGCCCCCGGTTTTTCACGTTTTTAAAAGGAAGTTTTAATGTCCTGTCTGAGTTTCCATTTCAGCTTTTACCCTTTTTGTCTTTCCTATTCAAGTTGCCAAATACTTCGATGCATCTCCTCCAAAGGAAGAGTGCACTGAAAACTGAGTGAGGTTCTCAGTGAACAGAACTGCTTTGGTGCAGTCTCGGCTGTCACCTTTCCTGTAGATTTGAGAGTAGGTATCTGTTTTAGCAGCTTCAGAGCACGTTGACTTTTTGGGTAAGTCCTTAACAGCCCAGTCATTTCACAGATCATTTCGAACCATCAAAAATAAGAAAGATGCAGTTGCCCCCTGTCAGGTTTTGAGTTGTAGTGGGTTGCAACTATTTTAAAGGCCGGTTGCTTTCTTACACTTTTGAGGAATGTTAGATTTAATCTTTCTCCTTTCTTGTGTGTTTGTTTTAATCTCTTCCTTTTCTGGGGTGGAAAACAGTAGGGAGAAGTGGTAACACATAGGATTAGGCAAAGATATGCATTCATTTCTTAAGAAGGACTGAAGGAGGGGCGCCTGGGTGCCTCCAACTTCCGCTCAGGTCATGATCTCACATTCCCTGAGTTGGAGCCCCACATCAGGCTCTGTGCTGACAGCTCAGAGGTTGGAGGCTGCTTTGGATTCTGCGTCTCCCTTTCTCTGTGTCCCTCCCCCACTCGTGTTCTGGCTCTCTCTGTCTCTCAAAAATAAATAAACACTAAAAAAAAATTTTAAAAAAAGGACTGAAGGAGACAGAGTTTGTTACCTAAAACATTCTGCTTTTGAGGGGGTGGGCGAGTCTCTCTTTTAGCAGGATCTAATTTTCATTATTTGCTATAAACAAGTATATTTCTGTAAATTGAAACATAATCTCTATTCCTGTGAGACTTACGGTAGACTTCTCAAGACAGTGATAATTAAAAGCCTACACCATTTCAGGTCTTATTTTTATAAAGATTGTGCCTGGCTCTGACTGAAATGAATAGACTCCTACAAAAAATACTGTTGTTTGTAAATTCCCACTTTTACGTGTCACCGTACTCTACCTCATAAGCATTTTTGTGTTCACCTGTTTCATATATGGGTCTCAGGACCTTGTTTTATCAGACCAGATGTAGTAAAGTGAGGCACTATACATAACCAGAGTGAGTTCTGTGCTCTCAGGAAACAAGGGAGCTTAAGACCAAAAGATCAAGTTTAGAAGGAAGTCTATTGAAAATAACACATGACTTAAAAACCAAAAGAGATGATTTAGCAACTTTAGCGGCTTCAAAGAAAGTGTTATTTAAGTGTAAATTCTCTAACGTTGGTCAATCTTGAACCCTGTAATATTTCATTGTTTCTAATCTGTTAACAATCAGCAACCAAACGGTGCAAAGGAGATGTGTTAGTTTAGAGCTGATCAGCACAGCCTTATGGCACAATTCTATTTAAGTAAATTATCCTATGTCCCAGACAATACATCCATTTCCCTAGAAGAGCAGTTATCCTAGAAAAATGTTTGTTCCCGGAAGAAGTAAGTCTAGTGAAAATGTTCACCATAATCTGTGTGAACCGAAGAAATGTAGTTTTACTGTCAAAGAGAAGCAAGGGTCTAGTGAAGTTAAAAGATTCCTTCTTTGACAAGTTAATTGCTTGGCAAGGGTTCTGTCAGTTGCAGGCTGGAGTGAGTGGCATTTATAGATTCTGCAGGAAATCAGGGATCGACAGTAACTGCATTGCAAGGATAGGGTCTTTGTTCCGCACGGTGCAATTCCTCTCTGGCAGTACGTTGTATAGTGCGAACTGAACTGCTTCGAAAATGCAAGCGTTATGAAACTGATAGGTAAGGGCCTATCCCGACTCATTTTGTGATAGTCTGTTATGTCACAAGTCGAAGGGAAACTCCCTGACAGAATTTCTGACGAAGAAATCTCAATATGAGAGAGCATGAGGAAAGTTATAATACGCAGACTTCAAGTTTTGAAAGAGAACAACATTTCTTGCCATTTGAACAGTAGTATTTCTTTTGTCTTTCTGGTATAAAAAAGCTAAAGATAAAAATCTTTATTCTCTCTTAAATGTATGATCGAAGACAAAAGTGGTCCAGCTAGTGCCACATAGGAGTATCATTAAAGATAAAATCTGTTTTATATACTTCACTTGAATGAAATACAAGAACTTAACCTTTCTTGCAGGGAAACCTGGAATTCAACACTGAAAAGATCCATGTGAAATTTTTTTAAGATCTTAAATTCAGCTTTTAGTTTTCTGTCTTTTATGAGTCAGCCCAATAGAAAAATGTGCATCCTTTCATTCCTTCAGCAAATATTCCTTGAATACCTACTGTGTGCAAGCACAGTACTAGGAACTGAGGATACAGCAGTGAATAAGACACATACACGGTACCCATCGTCATGTGGCTTATGACCTGTAGACACAGTAAGCATATAATCACACTGGAGTGGGTGAAAGGGGGCAATGCCAGGAAGCACTTAAGGGAAACAAGGGGAGAGAGTTCACACAGATCCACAGAGGAGAGAGTTACTCTTCTCTCCCTCTCCCTTTCCCTCTCTCTTCCCTCTGTCCCTCTCTGTCCTCTCTCCCTCCTCCTTTAATCCCCTTTAATCCCTATTTTCCTCCTCCATCTGTTAGAGTGGTTATTTTAATATGTTTACTGTGGACCTTCAGTGTATATATGTGCTCTTGTAAAATGTGCAGTGTTTATTTTTTTATATATACAGATATGTATTTAGATACGTGGGGGTTTTTTTAAGTTTATTTACTTATTTTGAGAGAGAGAGAGAGAACAAGTGGGGTAGGGGCAGAGAGAGAGGGAGAGACAATTCCAAGCAGGCTCTGCTCCATCAGTACTGTCCGTGCAGAGCCCGACGTGGGGCTCGAACTCACGAACCGTGAGATCATGACCTGAGCTGAGATCAACAGTCAGATGCTTAACCAGCTGAGCCATCCGGACGCCCCCATATGCATTTTTAATTTACATTCTCCTTTTACTTCTCTCATTGAGCATTATGGTTCTTATAATGTGTACATCCAGTCCTGTATTTCTAACTGCTGTGTAGTTCTACATGGTACCATATACCACAGTTTTCCTCTCTGTTCTTCTGATGCTGGACATCCAGATATATATACTCCAATTCCTGCTGCCAAAAATAACACTGAGATGAGTATCCTCATATATCTCTCCTTATGAGCCTGGGTGAGAATTTCTTATATAGATCTATAATTACCTAGAACTAGGTTTATCAAGTTGTCCAGTGTGCATCTAATCAGTTTGGCCAAGTTCTGCCCACTTCACCAGGTTGCCTACTTTAGACTGCTTTCCCACCAGTAGTGTCTAAGGGTCTCTATATCCCCACATCCATGCCAACATTTAGCATTACTTCCTAATTTTTAATATGCTAGTATCAGTATGAATGATGATTAGCATGAGTGATGGTTAGCAATGATTGATTGCTCATTGTTGTACCAGTTTGTTTCTTTAGTAACTAATGAGTTTAAAAATCTTTCACACCCATCAATCTTTTTGTTTGCTCTTATGCAAATTGCCTGTTCCTAACCCTTACTCATCTTTTGGTTAAAGTTTCTATCTTTATCTTTTCGGTTTTCAAAAGTTTCTGATATTATTTCCTCCTTCAGTTTGAAATATTCCAAAAATCTCTCATGTGAAAGGTTTATTTTCCCACTATGAATGTGGTGGGGTGAAAGAATCCAGAATCCCTGAAAGCAAGACTCTTACCTATTAAGCAGTGTAGACATAGTACCTAAACCTTGCGAAAATCTTTAAG
The DNA here is from genome assembly GCF_024362965.1 of Panthera pardus. Taxonomy (NCBI): domain Eukaryota; kingdom Metazoa; phylum Chordata; class Mammalia; order Carnivora; family Felidae; genus Panthera; species Panthera pardus. Next base: position 49,226,413 of record NW_026527002.1, read on the forward strand.
TGGCCTTTTCACAATGGGTGTGTTATGTCCTAGCCTGCTTAGAGTAAGTTCTTATAGCAAATATCAATCTTATGAGAATTTTCTTATGAGAATGGAGAGGAGGACATGAATAGATTTATGGGCATTTTAAATTGCTATGTAGATCAATGCATCCCAACACAAACTAGTAACAATACTTAGGGTTTCTATATTCATCTAAAGCTATCACAAAATTCTCAAAAGATTCTCAAAATAAACTTTAAGTCACTTCAGTTCACTCTACGTCACAATGATGTCTAGGGGAAGGAGATGGCCATGAAAGCAAATGAACATTTGAAGGATTTAAAGAATTCAGTATCACAGGCCTAAGTGATGATATCAAATGGGACATTTAGAAATGCAAGATTTTACTATATTTAAGTAGCTAGAAAATGGCACAGTTAGTTTTTAATGTATTCAGTGTTTAAAAAATTAGCCAGGCTTCTAGTGCCAAACACTTCAGATGATAAAATGAGAAATATACGTACATTTCGATTTGCTTCCTAGTAAGTGTAGGCATAAAAGTAATATGTTCATGGCATCCATTTACTTTGATGCATTGGATGTTACCCTTCCATTTTGTAGAGCCTTTGAAATATCAAAAAAATATATATAATTTGTAAGTAAGGATTTAGAATGTGAATGAAGGAGAATCACTTTTAAAAGCCACAATTCACAGTACTAGTCATCAGATGATTCATTTACCTTCACCACAGAAGTATTAGCAATTTTAATTTTAAAATCTTTAAGAGAATGAATGAATGAAGAATTAGCATATGCCTAATGGTAATGAACAACTGCTTTATGAGAATTTATTTAGATAAATAAGTGTCCTCAGAAGCAAATCAGTGAGGTAGGTCCTGATCATCGTGGTAGGCCCTGTACATTCGAATATCGTAAATAAAATACAATTTCTGCCCTAAAGCAACTTGAAGTCTTATGTATATCAAAATATAGTGACAAGTGTGTTTTTAAGAGACTGTATACGAAATTGACCTTTGTTCAAGCTGGACGCATAATATCCACCAGTCATGTAGAAACATCAGTTTTTAAAATAGCAGAAATAATTAGAAAATACCATTTGATTTATGGAAGTTCATTTTACAGCTTAGTTTTTATTATACAAAGAGGTCTATTTGGTCTATGGTCTATTGGGTCAGCAAAATTGTAACAAGATGTTAAAAACTTTAGAATTGATCTAAGTAATGCTTAGTAAATTAAACTTTTAGGAAAAAAGGACTTCTAAAAGCTTGTGAAAGCACTATAAAAAAACTATAGCTTATAGGAGACTTAGTTAATTTCAAGGCATATTATATTCTTTTGCTAGGGCTTCCATAATAAAATACTACAGACTGGGTGGCTTAAGGAAGAGACATTTATTTTCTTTCAGTTCTGGAAGCTGGAAGTTCTCTCTCCTTGACGTATAGATGACCACCCTCTTGCTGCCTACTGACAGGGTCTGTGTATGCACATCCCTGGTGTCTCTTTGTGTGTCCAGATTTCTTCTAATAAGGATACCAGTCATATTGGATTAGGGCCCCACCCTTACAGCCTTATTTTAATTTAATCACCTGTTTTTTCAATTGTTTTTTTTTTTTTTTTTTTTTTTTTTCATTTTTGAGAGGGAGATTAAGCGTGAGCAGCAGAGGCAGAGGGGGAGAGAGAGAATCCTAAGCAGGCTCCATGCTCGGTGTGGAGCCCAAGTTGGGGCTTGATCCCACAACCCTGGGATCATGACCTGAGCCCAAATCAAGAGTCAGATGCTTAACCGACTGAGCCACCCAGTCTCCCCTAACTTAATCACCTCTTTAAAGACCTATCTCTAACTACAATTACGTCCAGTTACACCCAACTAGGTGTTGGCACTTCCATATCTGAACTTGGAGGGAACACAATTCAACCATAGCATCATGAAGTGGTATGATATATATGAGGTACAACTCACAATAAAATTTTTCTGATTTACTAGGAATAAGTATGGAATGGAATGTGAAGACTAATGTCTTCACTTTAAGACTTCTGACACCCTGGAAGTACAGGAGATTAGGACGCATCTTTCCCAAATATTAGGAGAAAAATCTAATTTTTCATCTAAGTTTGTACTTAAAGACAGACCTTATACCGGCACCTTCTCAAGACGTCTTCGGATCTTTAAGACATTGTCATTCCTCCTAATCTCTCAAATACAAAATGGTTTGTCAGGCCTAGAAACTAGAAAGCATTTATAGTAGCAACATGCTTAATATAATTATCTGGTTCTTTTACCAGAAACAAATTAATTTGGGAAATAGAAAATTACGTACAATTTTTAATACCACATAATTCCATTATGGAATGTATGGCTACTATATTCAGAAAAAAATATGTTAGAAATGATGTGTGAAAGGATTTTTAAAATAGTAAATTTCTTGGGGCACCTGGGTGGCTCAGTCGGTTGAACGTCCGACTTCAGCTCAGGTCATGACCTCACAGCTCATGAGTTCAAGCCCCACGTCAGGCTCTGCTGACAGCTCGGAGCCTGGAACCTGCTTCAGATTCTTTGTCTCCCTCTCTCTCTGCCCCTAACCCACTCGCATTCTGTCTCTGTCTCAAAAATAAATAAACATTAAAAAAAAATTTTTTTAAACAGTAAATTTCTTAAAATATTATTATATCATATCTCATAAATATATTATGGTCCAAATGCAGAGAAATCTATTTAAATGATCAGTTAGACTTTAAGTTAAGAGAGCAACTTAAGACCATGCAAAAGCAATTGAATTTTCAACATGTTTTAAAAGAATTACTTGTCGTGCCACTAGAAACTGTACTTTTTAGTTTAATTTCGCTAAATGCAATAATTAAAGCAATTAATCTATTAGAAATTACTTCTGAAGCATTCAAATTTTGAGTTTTTGCTTTGGTGACTTATATAAAGATTCACTACAGCTGCTTCTCAGTTGAGTAAGGGAAGAGGCGAGGCCACTAGTTTGAATATTTTAAGTTGACACTTCCTGCATCTACTGAGTTGTTCAATAGTCAATATGGCGGAAATAGTTGATGCAGAAGGACCCTCTGCCTCCTGTTCCTCCCACACGAAAATACTACATAAAACAGAGCAAAATAATTTTGGGACATAAATTTATCCTGAGTCCATCTGGCCACTTGGATAAAATAAAACCTGTGAGCAGTTATTTACACAAGTACTTACATTAAAGTATAGCATACAGTGTCCTATATCGTAAATCTGCCTACATATATGACATTATGGGAAAATTCTGAACTTTTGTAAATACACATTACGTTTTAATAATCTCTGTGACGTTCATAGTATAGTCATGAAGTAATACAAACTCGGCGATAGACTGATATTATATCCTAAAGCTGGCATTTATCACCTTGAGATGGTGTTATGTCAAGCTTGGTTTTACTTAATCAAGGACTTGTCTAACATGATACTATTATATTAGTGTCTAATATGTGTGTATAACATTCTCCCTCTGTGTCAGAGGAGTGTTGCGCAAAGGCTGATGTTAAATTTCTACGGACAGTATTAATGAAATTTTAGTACATTAAAAATATACATGCAGATCTTTCTCTAACATATAGATGCCTGATTGAAAAATTGACTCAGCCCCTCAATGTCCACCTCTAGAACACCTAATTTGTGGGGGCGGGGGGGAAAGTTGACCTCTTTAGCAATCCGTGTTCAGTTTTCAAGGAAAGAGAGTACCTATAACAAAGCAGAAAGTTTAAAACTGCCAACTGTCAAAGCTGGAAGGAGTTCAGCAACCCTGTGTAGACAGTACAGAGAAGCTACCTGACCTCTTTTTGGAAAAGAAATCAGAGATTTCCTAGAGGGACTAAATGACTTGCCTGAAATCACTCATCCGTTAAAAAAGATAGCTAGTTAACAACAGCCTCGAATTAAAAACAGACTTCCTTTTGACATACGAGACTTGAAATGTCTGCTGAGGACCCACAAGAAGAGATGGGGCTCTATGTTACATAGTTTCTCTTGTCTAAAGAGGAAGGAGAGCTGATCCTGCCTGGCCATTTCTGCTGGATCCAGCCCATCTTTCCCGCGTGGATAACCAAGGTCTTTGTCCAGCTGCAGAGCTAGCGAATAGGAACTGGCAGGTTTTATTGGAGAGGACAAGAGAGGTGAAATTAAAAACAAATTTTTAAATTATAAAATCCAAGTCTAATGTATTCCTAACGGCAATGTAGATGAAGTCAAATAATATAATAATAATATCATTAAATTGTTAAAATGAAACAATGATAATAGCGTTTGATGGCCTGTATCACGACCCTGCAGTTATACGTCCACCCCCACTATTATCCACGTAGTAATATGATGCGTTCTCATCAGTAATAGCAGCTCACTGCATAATTGAGTCACAGGTTCTTCAGGGAGAGAAGTGTAAGTTTTAAAGCCTTGTTGGACAAGTTAAATAATCACTGAGTTATGATGCTGCTATGACGAATTCCTGGCCAGAGATACCATATATTTCATGAGACTTCAGAAAATGTGTGGTGGGAATTGACTGACCTTTACATAGTTCCCTTTAAGCTGAAATATGAGAAGGAAGGAGAAAAAGGTCTATTTAAAATTGAAGAATACTTTCTGTGGTGGATATCAGTATGCCATAATGAGAAAAACCACAATGGAGAAAGGTACTCAGTGATCTGTTGGAGAAAGTGACAGAAACAGTATACCACAAGCAAGGAAAAGCTGAAACTTGGATGTGAAGAGGTAAATATAATTTTAGAGGGAAATCTGAGACTTAGAAGGATCAGATTTGGGACTGAAATATCAGGAAATAGTGTATCTTCCTCAATATAAACAGATATTATAGAAAGTAAAAATGAGCTATTTGATTAAAAGATTTAAAAACATTTTTTTATTGTTTCTTTATTTTTGACAGAGAGAGAGAGAGAGAGAGAGAGAGAGAGAGAGAGAGAGAGAGAGACAAAGTGTGAGTGGGAGAGGGGCAGAGAGAGAGGGAGACACAGAATCCAAAGCTGTCAGCACAGAGCCCGACACGGGGCTCAAACTCATGAACCGCAAGATCATGACCTGAACAGAAGTCAGACACTTAACTGATTGAGCTGCCCAGGCGCCCCTGATTAAAAGATTTTTAAATAGACCTGGAATTCCATGAACTTGATACAGCAGGACAGGTACAGAACATTTAGGTGAAACTGAAAATAAAAAATAATAATTTTCAGATACAGTCAAGAGGACAAGATGCTTTCTTAAAAACAGATCATAAAACTATTACAGAAGTAAAATGTAGTAGTTAGAAAGCTTCTGAACATTTGTAGAAGTCTTTTCAAGATAATTAGGATAACTACCCTTCTGGACTCCACATTTGAACAACAAATAAGAACTGAGCAAGTATTAGAAATCTTGGGAGAACGAGACCGTATTTTTCTTAGAGTTCAAAAACAGCCACTTTCCAATTCTGATGTAGCTACACCTTGATTATAACACTTAATCCCTAGGGTTGTCTGTTTTGTGGTTCTGCTCCTACTAGACTGTGAGCTAGTCACGGAAACAGTCTCCCCTGGAGTTTTTGAGTCTCCAGGACCTATTTTGGTGCTGCACACATTGTAGCTAAATAAATCTGTGGGAATAAGATGGCAATATAATCAAGGAAGGGAAGGCAATAGGCTCAGAGGGTGAAGAGAACTTTCTTCAAGACTTTGGTCAAACACCGTCTTGCTGATTACTACCCTGTCACCTCTACCACTCTTGATTCCTTTATTTCTCTACTGCTTCCTTTCAGTAACACTTGCCATCTTTTAGCTTATGGTATAATTTACTGATTTTTTTTATATTTGTTGTTTATGAACTGTCTCCCCCTGCTAGAGTTTCCTGGGGACAAGGATCTTTGTTTTTGTTTATGCATCTGAGGTACTTCAGGTAGTAGGTGCCTAAAAATATTTGTTAAATAAATGAAATATTGGAAAGACTATCTTATGGGAGAGGAATTAAATTTCTTGCAAATCTATCTGAAAGGTACAAGCTGAGGATATATTGAAAGTACAGTTATGCTGATTTAGACTCAATAATTAGGAACGGGAGAAGCTTAAAAACACAAATGTGGGCGGTAGAGCAAAAACTGGACTTGATTCTAAGCTTTAAAATTGAGGGAGGAAGATCCATAGGAAACCATTTCAGGGAGCAGGGAGCTTCTGACAACTACAGATTGTAAAATACCAAAGAATGAAGGGCATCTGGCTGGCTCAGTCAGTTGAGCATTCATCCGACTCTTGATTTGGGCTCAGATCATGATCCCAGGGTTGTGGGATTGAGTCCCATGTTAGGCTCCATGCTGAGCATGAAGCCTGTTTAAGATTTAAGATTCTCTCTCTGTCCCCCTCTCCTTCCCTCCCTCACTCCCCACCCCCCCTCCTCTGCCCACACGAACATGCACTCTCTTAAATAAATTATAAATAAATAAATAAATAAATAAATAAATAAATAAATAAATAAATATCAAAGAATGAAAGAGGAATACAGGGGCATATTAAGAAAGATGCAGGCAGATTATGGAGGGCAGTGTAGAACTCTAAGTCCAATAGGGAGAGACTACAAGTCCCCATGACCTGCAAATATTTAGTATAGGTAGAACCACAAGGGGGAAAAAAAAAACAACAGAGGAAGAGAGTCAAGATCTGGAAAACAGAAGGCTGTGGAAGGAAGTAATAGCTGTCTTTCAAATATTTCAAGGCTGCCCTTGGAAGCGGACTTTTTCTGTACCATTACAGAAGGCACTAGAACCAATAATGGAGGCTGTTTTTGACATCATTGTAAGAATAACTATTTAATAATTAAAACCTCAATTCTCCATCACTGAAAGTGTTCAAAGAAGAGTTTCCAGGCAGAAATCCTGCACTGCATAGAATGGTAAATTGCATCCATTGCCTTTATTGTACCCTGGAATTTCACTGGGCCTTTGTCTGGAATGAGGGTCTTAGAGTTTGAGAAGGAGTGCTCTAGAGGAAATTTAAAGGAGATTCTTTCAATTGAAAAAGGAATTTGTGGAAGGGATTTATTCCTCTCCTGATCCCCATACACACATACCTCTTTTGTCTTTAATATCACTGGAATCCTTTCAAAAATTCAGAATGCCCTACATTAGCCCGTGGACTTCTAGGTTATTGTGTGAAAATGCAGCAGATGGGATCTTTCCCCCTGGCCTTTGCACAGTGGCAGGCTGCTTTCCACTTCTTCTACTGAAGGTTCTACCCCTTTCACTAAAATTGACCCTTCGAGACCAGTGACAATTGGTACAACCTAAGGCAATATGTCCTAACATTTTAAATAACTTGTAAAGAACTCAGTTCAATTATGTATGGACAGAATGCAGCTCTGACACAGACATTCTTTGGATAGGGAGTAAATTGATTGACTTTGCAATCACAAGTTTGTTGAAATAAAACTTCATTATAGGCTTTAAAGTTTACAAAATCCTTCCTCTGGATATTTGGCATATGCCACTTAAAATGAGGAACTAGGTTTTAAGCTTGGTCAAAACTGGAAACTCACAGCAAAATTCTATTTTATTTTATCACATTAACTCAACAAGATTACATCTCCCCTAAATATTAAGCAATGAGTAGAGAGAGAATGTGCAGTAGTGAATAAAACAGAGATGATCTTTGTTCTAATAGAGGATTTAGTTGAGTAGGTCTGGGGAGAGAATAAAATATAAGCCAACACATTTTGCAAATATAGCTGTAGAATAATATTAAGAAAAAGAAAAGAAAAGGATACCATGCAGGAGAATAAAAATGGCCTCTTACTTTGGATTGGATCGCTAGGAAAGGCCTTTCAGGCTGAGTCCTCAGAATGAGAAGTCAGCCATGACAGAAGACCATGAGGCAGAAAAGAGTTTTGTCTGTTTGAAGAGCAAACCAGTGTTGTTTCAGCCGGGTGATCACTGGGAAGTGTGGCTTGTGGTAAAGTTGGAGAGACATGCAAGACCCTTCAGGGTCATGCTATATATATGTTTATATTATAATTGCAGTGAGAAGACATTGAAGGATCTTCAGGAGGGTGGTGACGTGACCCAACATATTTGTAAAAGATAGTCCTGGCTGCTTTATGAATAATGTCTTGAGGGCAAGAGTGAAAATAGCTTGGAATAAGATTAAGAGAGATGGATGGATATGAGATCTGTTTTAGAGATAGAATCAATTGAATTTGATGACGATTGAGCAGGGCATAGAGTATAAAGCAAGGAATAAAAGGATGTTCAAATTTTTGGTTTAAACAACTATTTGGCTGAGGAAGTCATTTATTAAGGGAGGGAAGATAAGATTTACGTGGGAAAGCAAGAGTATAGTTTGAGAGGTCTGTGAGATATTTTAGTGGTGAGGTCAAGTAGACAGTTATCGGTTCTGAAACTCAAATGTGAGGTCTGCACTTGGTAATACATTTGAGTGACTGTGTATGGCTTTTAAGACAGGAAATGGAATTGATCATCTGGGGGAAATCTGAGAGCAGGGGACCCAGGACTGAACCATAAGGATGAGTTGAAGATGCTGAAGGTAGAAATTTGATAGAAGAGGTGAAATCAGCCAGGAAGGTTGATGAGGAGGTACCAGAAAAATAGGAGGAAAATCATAAGAATGTGATATAATGGAAGTCAAGAGAAAATAATGCTTTCAGATTGAAAGAGTACTCAATTCTGTAGAATGTTGCTCAGGGAGCCAGGAAAATGAGAATTGAAAGTCCCATTGGATATGACAATATGCTATTCGTTTTGGACCTTATAAAGAGCAGTTTTATTTTCACTCTATTATATTTTTGTTGGTTTATTTTATGAGTCAATTTGTGTCTCTATAAATGTGTGTGTGTGTGTGTGTGTGTGATAACCAAAGCAATTTATTTCCTGATTTTCCCCATTAGTTCTATTTTCCTGTTGAATACCATACTTTTACAAAATTATGTGTCAGAATGTGATAGTCTTATAATTTTTACTTTAAAAAAATTTTTTTTTGAGAAAGAACATGCAGTGGAGAGAGGCAGACACAGAGGGGGACAGAGGACCTGAGCAGGACTCTGACAGCACAGAGTCTGATACGGGGCTCAGACTCACAAACCGTGAGATCATGACCTGAACCAAAGTCGGATGCTTAACCGACTGAGCCACCCAGGTGCCTCAGTCTTACAGTTTTTTAAATTAATGTCCCATGATGTTGAAAGTGTGGCATTATTATGGTCAAAACAAGAGTACTTAAGCTGTCTTTGTTTTGCTTTGTGCTGATATCTTAAATGCTCTTGTGCTTCATACACATGTTCTAAATACATTCTGGTCTATTAGTATATCTTTATTTTTAATTGCATAGCATTACTTAACCTGTTTCCTTAGCTTTTCTGCATTTATCAGTTCAAATAATAATTAATGAGTGAATAATAGGTTTAACTAATAGTTAATTAATAAATGCTGCTATCTACTACTGCTTAATACTGTACATGGACATGGTAGCATTCAATAAATATTTTTTTAATATTGTTTAATAATGAATGGTTGAATGAAATGTTAGCTCTACTAACCTAGTAATCAGTTTTTTTTGTTAAACGTTTTCAGTAGATTACCCTTTCACAGGAACATATTCATTGGCCCTTCATATTTTGTAAATAATTATTAAATATACAGAAATGCAAAAAGGCTTTAAGCCCACGGTTTATCTAGGCTTCATCAGATCCTACTACTAATAGATGTGTAGCCTTTCATCTTCCTTATACTTTAGCACATATGAAATGGGGACTAAGCTAACAAGTTTCATGTTTTAGATATGTTTTGGAGATGAATACTAGGTTTTTCAAAAATACTTGAGAGAAAGTTACTGTATAAAACAATGATTATCCATTAGACAGATATAATATTCAAAATCATGGGGAAAACTAAAGCATGAGAAATGCCTAGTGTAGGTACCAGGAAAATTTTTATCCCTATGATATGTTAAACACTATTGTTGAAACACCGTCAATAATTGCTTCATTGGCATAAATTTTTTAAATGGGCACATATAGAGGATATTATAGAAAGCATATAATTTGAAGAATTTTCTTACAGACATCGTGATCATTATAGTAAGAAATACATGTCGATAATAGATTCTCATGAGATTAGTTTCCAGTGTTGTTTTATATTTTTCTTAATGGACTCCATCCACCATGGAAAAAAATATGATATTTCTCTCTCACAAAAAGTTGTATTAGAAGGGGTGACATAATGTGCGGAGATAAAGAGGAACTTCAGTTATGGGGGGGGGGGGCATTTCCCTCTGGTCATTCAGGTCAGAAGTTTAATCACTAGGCAGTGAAGCAGAGACATGATGGTTTGACCAACCCCAGATGAGCCCAGGAGCAGAACAACAAAGGGAGATTGAGAGTAGAGTTGGCATAAGGCTACAGATGGAGGTAGGGCTCAGATCTGAGAAGAAGGAGGTGAGCTCTATGGCTCAGCAAGCACTGGGGCAAACAGTGTCTTAGAGGATTGACAAGGGGCTGTTCACCTCATGTGATGACTATTTTATTTACTTCAGAATGGTAAGGTTCTACCACACACACCTTCTGAGTGGCAATAGAAGAAAGAAAATGTACCCTTTGTCAGCTGATCCTGACCTGTAATCTGGAGTTGATAATAAAAATGAATCCGTTCAGGGGCGCCTGGGCAGCTCAGTCAGCTAAGCGTCCGACTTGGCTCAGACCACGATCTCACGGCCTGTGGGTTCAAGCCCCATATCAGGCCCTCTAATCTGTGTCTCCCTCTCTATGCCCCTCCCCTGCTTGCACTCTGTCTTTGTCTCTTAAAAAAATACACATTAAGAAAAAAAGTTTTTTTTAATTTTAAAAATGAATCAATTTTAATAAATGAATTTAAAAATAGTACAAAATTTTTATACGCTGTTTTAAAATTGTAGTTACGTTGAATTGTAGTAAAATGTGTGACCATTTTAAGATCATTGTCCTTGAAAAGTATCTTTTAGCATTTATTCAGATACAATATAAGATTTATTAAGATACAAAGTTTGTATTTTTGCCTCACCCAGAGAACCTATAAAATGCTGCCCTTATAGTATGAAGTACAGTATTATTTGAAATGAAATTAGTAGCTTATAACAGTGCATCACAAAGCAATGACTTTTTTCCAAAATGTTAGGTCAATGCCAGGTAATCACACACATTAAAATTTAACGTATAACAGAAAATAAAGGAACTCAGAAATTCTGTACCTGTTTTTCTATGTCCAAATGCTGATAAATAGTGGCTAGACTCTAAATATTTTGGGGAATGCTTTTTGAATGGTGTTGCCAAATTTTAAGCATCTCTTTAGGCTGTAAATCATGCATCAAGATTTGTGGCCCCTCCCCAAATATCTTTTCAAAATTTGTTGTCGAGTATGGGAAAGGAAGTTGGGATTTGAAACACTGCTCTGCTAAGAGGTTGACTGGCTGGAGTTGCCAAGCAAAAGAATCCAAGTTATAAAGCTCTGGTCTAGGAGAAGGATTACAGAACATTCCCTTAACTAGAACGCCTATTGATTTGCCTCTCTGTAATTTCTTGTATTTATCAGAGAGTTTCTGTATGACCCTACAAAGTTACCTCTTACTGAGACTACTTTCCCCCAGGAATAGTCCCCTGTCTTGTTAGACCTAAGTTTCTCACCTTATTGTGGGAGTATTCATAAAGTCTGATAGGTGGAATCAGCTTGAATTGAATTTTAGGAGGGAAACATGTTTAATCTGTATTGTTATGTCCTATCATGAGGTTTCAGATCAACACAACAGACAAACTATTGCTTCCAGACATCTTTAACATGGAGTCCCAGAAGTGGAAGTCAGCTGATGCTGAGTTGCTTAGTTTGATTTCTGAATTCACCACTTGGCACACAGTCTGAACTGTTTACCAAATGTACCAAGCTATGAATAGAACTACCTTCAGGCAGGAGTTCACTTATGCCCAATCTAGGTGATGTTTGACCTGGATCTGTATAACAGGAATGTTTTCCATAGGCAATTGTTTAGTTTTGTGTTCTTTTTCCAATTTGCTATCAGCGATCTTGCAATTTTTAATGCCTTGACAGAATCCTCATTCTTCCCTACTGCCTTTGGTTTTTGACAACTCTAAATGACTTTGTTACAAATCTTGCCTTCATAGATGATGAAAAATAATTAAGGTGCCTACAATTAATCAGTCAACTGGACGGTTAAGTCAAAATCTCTGTGAAAACTGTTAAATTCTCCATTTTTATGTCAGCAGCGGATCAAGCAGTACAAAAATGTATAACCATTTATATTCAACCAATATATGGCTCAGTTAAATAAATTGCTAATCAGAGGGAGTCTTTACTTCCATGTGTGTTGAAAGGAATATAGGAAGCTTAGCCAGTAAAGAAAAAGACCAAAGACGAACAGGTAGGAACTAGATTTACTTGTGATTTAGGAAATGCCTCCATTTTCCATGCATAGGTAATATTATTCTCCTCACCCTGTGGTGTGAGTAAGGGGGAAATAATGAGGAAATGAGAGTGAATAAGTAAACTAATAATAAGGGAACTTAAGTGAACACACTTTTTATAAATATTGCCTAGTGTTGGGCATTTGTACCTGAAACTTTTATAAACTTTTTAGATCTTTCTGTATGTTTATTCAAATGTTTATACTCACAAAATCTTTTTTTAAATGTTTATTCACTTATTTTTGAGACAGAGAGACAGAGAGCCAGCACAAGCAGGGGAGGGGCAGAGAGAGAGAGGGAGACACAGAATCTGAAGCAGGCTCCAGGCTCTGAGCTGCCAGCACAGAGCCTGACGCAGGGCTTGAACCCACGAACCGTGAGATCATGACCTGAGCTGAGTCTGCCGCTTGATTGACTGAGCTGCCCAGAAACCCCAGTATACTCACAAAAATTTTAAGATTTTGATCTCATAGTGATATGAGATGTTGCTAGGTAATGTTCATCCAGAATTCCAAGAGAGTTACAGTAGAAGAAATACTTCTCTCTCCTCTCAAATGTTTGAAAATGTTCTTCTAACATTGCTATAAAGACTTTGTATAAATTTATCACAAGGCCAGAGCATGGGTTGGAATAGCATCCTTACTACTGCCACTGCCCTAAAGGACGAGAAAGAGAGAGGCCTTCATGAGAAGCGCTAATTCTTGCCCACTTTCAAAGATCCCTAAGAGGCATGTTTCGTAGTGGTCAGGGTAGAGAGACTTCTGTTTTCTGTGTCTTCCGCCGCATTTGCTGCCTACCAAACAGCCTTCAAAATGCAGCTAAGGTGTCTCTTCTTCTGTGAAGGCTTCTCTGGCCCATGTAAGTAGCGTTGTCACTCCCCGTTTTATGTCACCAGAGTGACCAGAACGAATCGTCAATATGCTACTTATTCCACTCTATTGCATTTATTTGTTTTTCTTGTCTGTATTATCCTCCCTATCCCCTACCACCAGCCTCTGAACATCTGAAGAGCCAAATGCATGTTTTGTCTAATTCTTACCCAAAGATCCTAGGGAAGCGTCTTGCACACGGTGCCCAGTAAATACCTGAATGAATGAGGAAATGAAGGAACGTGTGAAGGCCACCGTACATTAGAAAGGGAACTCTCTGAATGATTGAAACGTAATGGTATTTCATGTACCTCTCTTTTCCCTGGCCCTACACAGCTTTTGGTAAATGTCGCTCATTCTAGTCTCCCTAAAGGGAGATCTGTAACTTATTATTTGATCATGCTTAACTTTATCAATGAAATAAAGTGCTTTCTTTTTATATGAATATTTTAGCTTTTCTTTGAAAATGGCATTTCACATGACTTTTAAAACTTGTATAGATGGTATATAGGAGGTATATGAGCATTCCTTTTCTAAATTTTGGTAGTGTCTCTCCAAAATGTTTGGCTTATGACTGACTCCATTTTATTTCGGAAATTATACTTTCGGGGGTGACCAAATGCCAGTAAGTTACAAATCAGATGAAATAATATTTCCTGTTTTCTCTGAGGCTGAGTTCTTGTGGTTCTGTCTGAAGTCATCTCTGAACACTGACTACTAAAATTTCTTGTAGACATTTAGTAAGAGTTTTGGATTCCTGGTGATAGCTAAGTGAAGATTTACATAAGAAGTATGTCATATAATATGGAGATAGAACAACTGTGCTAAAGTTCTTTGTTATATATGGAAAAACAGCTCGTATCGGCAGCCTCATTGTCTGATACTGATATCAGAAGGTTCTCTTAAGCCATGTTATTTAGCAGTTAGTAGTATGGATTATAGAGTCAGAAGACCTGGGTTCAAACCCTGGATTTGCTACTTATGACATTGGACAAATTATAAACTATGCATCAATCTTCATGGGCTTAAATTCTGGTTTCATTTCTTTTTTTTGTTTGTTTTAATATGAAACTTATTGTCAAATTGGTTCCCATACAACACCCAGTGCTCATCCCAACAGGTGCCCTCCTCAATTTCCATCACCCACATTCCCCTCCCTCTCACCCCCATCAACCCTCAGTTTATTCTCAGTTTTTAAGAGTCTCATATGGTTTGCCTCCTTCCCTCTCTGTAACTTTTTTTTCCTTCCCCTCCCCCATGGTCTTCTGTTGAGTTTCAATGTGGAGGTTCCTCAAAAAAGTTAAAATAGACCTACCCTATGACCCAGCAATGGCACTGCTAGGAATTTACCCAAGGGATACAGGAGTGCCGATGCATAGGAGCACTTGTACCCCAATGTTTACGGCAGCACTTTCAACAATCACTAAATTATGGAAAGAGCCTAAATGTCCATCAACTGATGAATGGATAAAGAAATTGTGGTTTATATACACAGTGGAATACTACTTGGCAATGAGAAAGAATGAAATATGGCCTTTTGTAGCAACGTGGATGGAACTGGAGAATGTTGTGCTAAGTGAAATAAGTCGCACAGAGAAAGACAGATACCATGTGTTTTCACTCTTATGTGGATCCTGGTTTCATTTCTTAGTAATCTATATAACCTTGGACAGTAGATTTATCCTCAGTGTCCCTCAGTTTCCTCATTTATTTTTTTTTTCAGTTTTTTAATTTATAAAATAAAGATAGTAACAATAGTATCTCTCACATAAGGTTGTGCATTTATTAAATGAGTTGATGTGCTGGTTTGTACAGTCATTTAGAAAAAGGCCTGGCATATAGTAAGTGGGACATACGTGTTAAGTTATTCCACTAGAATGCGAGCTGCGTGAGGAGCTGATTGTCCACTTTTGTTCACTGCTATATCCCCAGTAATAGAATAGTGTCTGGCGCGTGGTAGGTGCTTAACATATACTTATTGAATTAGTGTGTATCACTTTTCTTGTCTGTGAGATGAGAATAATGAGAGTAGCTACATTGGAGAGTGTTCGTGAACATTAAGTGAAGAAATGTTTATGAGGAACAGAACATTAGCTATTACCATCATCATCATTGTTATTGTATATAAAGGGCCATAAGTAATATTAAAATCCACATATTTTTTCTTTCCCTTATCGTCTAGCTATTCTGCTTTTATGATTCATAACTTTGATCTTTAGGCTTTTTTTCCTTCATTCCTCGGTCAAATCTTATTACTGTTTTTTTTAGCCTACTCAAGAAATTAATTTGCTTACTTCCATGGACATTTTCTGTCATAAGATAAAGGCAAACATCATCCTAAATCTCATTACAGAATAATGGAAATGCTGATCATTTAATGTTTCCTTTTTTATCTTCTTATACCTTAAACATCCTTTGACTTCATCAACCTTTGTGAAAGTTTTGGGTTGACCAGCTGCTAACGAGTACGGTCTGCTTTTCACTTTGTACATCTGCTGAGTAAACACCAAAACTGTCTTTGAAAACTGAAATCACCACAGCTTACAATTTATTTGTACCGTGTTGACATTAAGCCGGGGATGGGAGAAAAGATTGTATATTTTGGATTTCACATTCAACTCAAGGGTAATTGCCCAAGACTATTAAATGCTTTTAGCAATCTGAAGTCTGTAGAAAATGTTGACTACCCGGATTTTTTCTCCCATGACTTAAATGCAAAGTTATTTTGTTACAGAAAAAAATGTATATATTAGGGTTCTGAGAGTTGGCTTCTAATTAAATATGTATATATATGTATATATATATATACACATATATATAATGTAATATTTTTATGGATACATATTGTATATATGGATATATATATTATATATCCATAAATATTTCTAGTTAGCATAGAATTGTTGCTGTAAGGGAGGAATGGTTCACAGTGGCAGAATTGACATCAATTGTGAAGACTGAGGTAGAGATGAATCTTCATGTTTTTAAAGCAAATGTGTATCAAAAGGTTAATTCAGTCTGTAGCATGGCTCTATAACCTATTCTGAGCAATTCCTGTCTCTTCTAGCAACCAGCCATTTCTGGGCTGGCTGGAAAACACTATATAGTCCCCTAGGAATACGTTCTTTCTTTCTTTTTCATATCTACCTTTGGACCTTGCTGCTTGTTTTCTCCACTACTTCTCACAGGGACTTAGTTCCTTTTCTTCCTTTCCCTTTGTTAGTAATTTACACTCTCAGCATCACCTACATCATCTCTAGCTTAGAAAAGGGCAAGTTGTGCCAAAGGCACAACTCTGTTCCTGATTGAACTAATCTGTAGTCTAGACACTATGTAACTATTTCACATAATAACCTTTTTATATATTCACTTAAGTGACCAAGTCTCTATTTCAGAATAAATTTAACATACTTTAGAATTTGGGTGATTTTTTTTTTTTGAGAGACAGTTTTTAAAAAATGGAGATATAAGTGACATGTAAGTTTCTAGACCCGTCAGAATTGATGGCTACGTTTTGATTTTAAAAAGCAAATATAGATTTATAATTGGTATACAGTTAGAATAAACAATATGGTTTTAAAGATTTATTTTTAATAATGATTTTACTTATTTTGAATCAAATGATTATACAGTTCATACTTTATCTGTTGTCTATTTTTGTGTAAGTATACATGGTGTGAGACACCTGTGGTATAGTACACAGGGCATTGGAACTGAAATCGGATCCTCTGAATGTGAGTCTCACTCTGCTACTTTCTAATTTAACAAGCGATTTAATAGTATTAAATCTTTATTAGCTCATCTATAAAGAAGAAGTAATGACATTCTCAGGGTTGACATAAGAACGGAGGGGCATAATTAGTGTGGGATATGTTTCATATTCAACAAATAGAATGGTATAATAGTCTATGCAAGCTATATTTATGTATCTTTGCTTCAGAAAGATGATTTTTATATTTAACAGTGGAATCTATTTTCAAGGCCACATTTTGCTTTTATTATTTTTTTTCACATTTTGCTTTTAGAAGGTAATTTATTGTGTATATTTGTGACTCACTTTTTCTCTGATTTATTTTTGGATGAATAAGAAAGTTATAAATAATTCAAATACTGGATTATAACGATTCTGGAGTTACACTTAGTTTTATATAATGAAACTATCTAATGGCCCATCATTTGAGAACCACATCCAAGGCCATTTGAATATATATTCTTGTGTGGAGGAATGACATTTTTCATTTTTTATCAGTAGTTTCTTTTGTATGTAAATTTTTAAATTCCTTTGGGAATGGCAGTACTTATATCATAATGGAATAAGAAATAACCAACTGGCTGAAAATAGATAAACCAGAAATATTATATGTGTGTGGGGGTGTGTGTGTGCATGTATACATTTATTTATTATACATAGGCAAGCAATTGAGCATAGGACAAAAAGAAGTAGAATTGTGAATTTTCTTGGTAAGTTCAGTGTCATTCAAGACTAGAAGTCTCTAGCCATTGCTGCGCTTTGTCTCTCTAATGCCCATATGCCAACATTCTACATTTTCTTTAAAGCTATCTTCCTTGAAGTAGGTGATTTTCTTCTCTCTTTAGTGCTCCCTACTTGCCCTTATGCCATTCTTGCGTCATTTATCTCTATCTCGAAGATTCTGACTATAGGAAAAAATATCAAGAAGCTTCCCAGGACAACCCTGTTCTAAGACTACATGAGAGAAATTATGCTCATATGGAAGTAGATGCATCTGGACTATGGTAGACTAACTTCTTCATGGTGCAGAAAGCCAGGTCATTAACACAGAGAAGGCAGGGTCCAAGCAACTCAGGCATGCCCACGGTTTCAGGTTTTGGATTCCTTGTCCCCACGCAATTACTAGTGAGAAACTCAAGATATACCCTTCCAAAGTGACTTTGTCCCTGGATGCCAAAATAGAAGTTTCCACACCTGGCTGGCTTATTTTCCTAGGATTTCCCTGTTCAATCCCTCATCCTTGATACTTTCCTCTTGACCACAACTTGACACACACATGTGCCCACATGCACACACATACACATACATGCATACATATTCCTGAAACAAGACTGCAATTGATGCAGTAACTTCATGGGCTATCCTCTAATGTTTTATTTCATTTTATTTTTTAGGATGGTGATCAAAACTTAAGTTATTTTCAGGACTCACTAGGAATTTGTGACCCACAGTTTAAGAAAAAAAATTAGATGACTTTCAATAGTTTTTTTCAGCTTGCAAAACTCTGTGATTCTTTTCATTCTTATAACAAAAATTTCATTTAATAAAAACGTTTCTATTCTCTGAGGAAAAAGCAATATGGTATGAAAAAGTGCTCTTAGAATTTCTGGTTTTTCAATGTTCTATTGAAATGCTAATATTTTATGAAAGTGTATAAGGAACAGGAAATTGAACTAAGAAGGAGTCGTAAGAATACTAATAAGAAAGGACAAAAATCTGTCAGAAAAACAGAAGCAAGAACCTGGGATAATCCTAAGTATAAACTACCAAAAGTTCTTATGTCATGGCATGCTAATTTGTACTGAAAGTTTCCTAGTTTTTAGAAAGATTTGAGAGGATTATTACTTGAATGCATTTTTTTAAATGCTTATTTATTTTGAGAGAGTGAGCAGGGGGAGGGGCAGAGAGAGAGGAGAGAGAGAGAATCCCAAGCAGACTCTGCGCTCAATCTCACTAACCTGGAGATCATGACCTGGGTGTAAATCGAGAGTTGTAATTTAAAAGACTGAGCCACCCAGGCACCCCCTACCTTTTTTATACCTTCTAAATTGCGGTGTCCAATGGCCAGAGTCATTAACATACATAGAAGGCCCTGAGAGAGTGCAAGGGAGAGGGGCAGAGGGAGAGAGAGCGAAAATCTTAAGCACACTCCACACTCAGGGCAGAGCCCAACGTGGGGCTCGATCCCTCCACCCTGGGCAGAAATCAAGAGTAGGTAGCTCAACCGACCTAGCCACCCAGGTACCCCGACAGCCCTTTTTTAAATTGCAGACTACCCTATCCCTCTCTTAATTTTTCCCTTTTGCATTTATCCCCCTCTTAAAACTATATAATTTACTGATTTATTGTGTCTGTCTCCCCCTACTAGAATGTAAGCTCCATGAGAGCAGGGATTTTTTATCTGCTCAGATCCTTACTGTGCCCTAAGTGTTTACAAAGGTACCTGGCATATACTAGGAGCACAATTATATTAATTGCACGAGTGTTTGAATCTCCTAGTACATCAAGCGAATAACTTGTACATATACACTACTTAGGAAATATTTATTGTATGAAAGAAAGATTGTAGATTGTAATATTTGCATTTTAGAAAACACTTTTGAAGTCCCTTTTACACATACCCAAGAATGAGGGCAAGACATGGTTACGACTGGAATCTTTGTACCCTACCTTCCCAACCCCCACCCTCCATAAAGAAACTGAGAGGTTGAGTGGCTTGTGTAAGCCACAAAAAGTGGGGCAGTCTTCTGACTCCTATTAAAGTAGAATTGTGGTTGCTTTATATCCTGGGCTAGAGATTTGCAGTTTACAGAATGTGACATGTTAATTTCACTTACAAACTTTTGTTTCTAGTACGTTTGTCTGACTTCCAACTTCATGTTAAGGGGATGTCTTTTTTTAGATGTTAAAGCCTTACAGTGTTTATTGTCCTTTTCAGCAACAATAGGTAGATTATTTAGGGAAAGAAAACATTAAACATTCTGGAAATTAAAGCAAAGTTTACAAGCGTCAGAGTACTTTGTTAGTGTCCGTGCTTTTTCAGGCTCTTGAATTTTTTTTAACCTTTTTTCCTCTGTTGACTTTTTTTTTTTTTTAAGACATTAGACAAAAGAAAGTTTTAATTCTAGGCTTTCGTGGAATCTGTTGTAAATTGGGGAGCCTTGTGTTACGATTTGGAGAAAATGTCACTATTTCCTGGCTATGCTTGAGGAGCGCTAACAAATTGTAAGCGAAACTGAGGAAAGGGGAAGTACCACTAATTTGCCTGATGTATTAGCCATCTGCGATGCCTAACGCAGTGCACGTAATTAACACCACCGTCTGGCCTTAAGCACGCGGGGGAAAGAGGAGCGGGTAGCAGGGGCCGCTCTGGGTCTCGGAGTTGCCCAGAAGCAGAGGCGCGCGCTCCGGAGCCACCAGCCCGCCGCCGCCGCCTCCCCCCTGCGGCTGCTGATTGGCGGGGACCACAGCATCAGCAGCATCTCCCGGCGAGGGGAGGGCGGCGAGACTCAGGCAGCCACAGCCTCCGGGATCCTCAGCTCCCTCCCGGCGAGACCTCGGACTTTCGCCCCGAGCAGCCCCGTCTCCACCCGCCACCGCCTCGATCCCCTCCTCCCGGCCGGCCCCCAGCAAAGTGGAGGGCTCGGCAGCCGGGAAAGCCGCGTCTGGTCCGGACCGGGTCGGGGAGGCCGGGGCCAGACCCCCAGGGTCCCGCCGCACCGTCCCGGCCCCCGAAGCGCTGCGGTCGCCGCGCCCCAGCCGCCAAGACGCCTCGTATCTTGTACCGCGGGAAGAGCGGGTCTTCGTCCAAGATGGGCCGGCAGGGCTTGGGGGGCGCCGGCGCCGCGGGGCGCTCCATGCAACGCTCCCAGAGCCGCAGCAGCCTCTCCGCCTCCTTCGAGGCACTGGCCGGCTACTTTCCCTGCATGAACTCCCTGGAGGAGGAGGAAGGAGGTGAGGCCGTCTGTGGTTGGCGTTTCTGCCCGTTCACCCCTCGCTCCTCGGTGGGTGGACGGTTCGCAGGGGAGGGAGAGCCCCCGGTGGCAGGGTCCCTGCCCCGCTCGGCTCTCGGGGACTGCGCGCGGGCGAGCGACCCCCGGGCGCGCCGGCCGAGGCGCCAAGTTCCGTCTGTTGGTTATTCCGAGAGCTCCAGGGGCGCTGACTTGAGAAACGGCTTTCCTAGTGAAGTTCATGATCAAGTGCTTGCGAGTTCAGCGAGGATGTAGTCTGGTGGGAGGCAAGGCAGCGGCCGTGCACCCCGCTCTGGTTTCTGTTTACTCCCGCAGTCTCGGTATTAGCATTTGGCCTCGAGGACAGAAGTCTGTAAAAATTAAAAGTAGAGGCAGCAGCGCAACTTTGAAACCGGGATCTCAGCTCGTGTAAACTCAAGATCCGGATGAGGGGAAGGGTGATACAATGGACAGGTCCAAGGTTGACCGTACTAAAGGCGGGTTTGTACTCTTGGACACTGAGAACTTTGTTCACAGGCCACAGTACTGTCAATGTGACCACGGGTTGTCTATCTCTGGTGTAAAGGGATGCCATTGTAATTAAGCTAAAGAGAAAAATGGGGGAGGGGACTCATTGTTTTAAACTCTTCACCAAATGGTTTCAAGACCTTCCTAAGGTTTTAAATAACACAACATAGGTTTTCTTCATGAAGAACTTTCCTATAAGATTTAACAACTAACAGAAATATATATAATTTGTAACTCACAGTCCGAATGGACTGCTAAATAATGGCATCCCAACATTTGAAATACTGTTTATTAATTTATTGATATGATAGTTGCAAACCGTGTTCGACTTTACACGCATATCCAGAGTAGATTAGGTATCATAATCATGTTAACTCTATTATTGTAGGTAATAGAATTTATTTTGCTTTTATTCTGTGACAGTCAGTGATCTCTTATCGGGATATCTGCACTGAGTCCTGATTTAGAGGAAACTAACTACCTGTTGGAAGAAGAGGTAGAAATAGATTCCCCCCCCCCTATTTTTCCCAGTGGAGGGGCAGGGAGGTGGAATCTGGGAGGATGAACAATGTCTGGAAAGTGGTCTTCAAAAGAATTCACTAGATAGAGCTATCCAGATTTCTTCTAGCTTATTGTTGCAGTATCAGTTTGCTATATAGATCAATAGAGTTTTGATAGGGTGCTTCCCTATATAAACACGACTTTTAATTTTCAGACTAATCCTTTGCTGTTTTTGTTTTGTAAAAAAATTTTTTTAACGTTTATTCATTTTTTGAGAGAGAGACAGAGCGTGAACGGGGGAGTGGCAGAGAGACAGGGAGACACAGAATCTGAAGCAGGCTCCAGGCTCTGAGCTGTCAGCACAGAGCCCGAGGTGGGGCTCAAACTCATGGACCGGACCAGACCGTGAGATCATGACCTGAGCCAAAGTCAGAAGCTTAACCGACTGAGCCACCCAGGTGCCCCTGCTGTTTTTATTTGTACATTTACTTGTTTTCTACAAGTAAATGTTTAAAGTCTCAGGAAATGTAAACAAGTCAAGAAATTAGAAACTCACACTGGATAAATGAATGATCATGATTGTAGCTGAAACTTTCAGTATTTATTATGAGCCAGGCACTGTTCAAACAACTTAACTGTATTTATTCTTTTAGGCCCACAACAGCTTTATGAGGCAGTATTTTTATTATCCCTATTTCACAAAGAGGAAACTGAGGCAGAGAGAAGTTTAGAAACTTGCCCAAGGCAGTAGAGTTACATCTGAACCCAAGCCGTCCACAATACAACCTGTGCACCCAACTCTGGGCTATACTAGACTATTATTTTCATATACTTGCCAACAGTCACATGCCTAGCAAGGGGTGAAGCTAGAACTCAAACCAAGGTGTACCTGAAAATACATATTTAAATATAATAATTTAATTATAGGCTCATTTCTCAACTTTTAATTTTTACACCAAATCTTCAGTCTTGAGTTTGCTTCAGAGAAACTATCATTATTCTTCCCTAAGTTATAACTAGAGTTGTTGAGTTTACAAAACACCATCCTGAAAAGACAAGAAGAGCTTATATAAACATGAAAACTTTCAGAACTGAAAGTACATGTATTTAATCTTGGGTTATATTGACTGTCCCAAAGGGGAATCTTATATCTACACAGGGAAATTGAAATAGATCTCTGTCCTATAATACGGCTTATTGAGTTGCCAAGACAAAATCTTTCAAAAGGCAGCCATTGTTTTTAAAATTAAGCATATAGTTCTCTACAGGTAACTAGAGAGGAAGCACTCCCCATAAAAGAGAGGTCTTTCCACTGGTCATTGATACAGCCAAGAAAAGAGATCCTAACCTTCCTCTTTGATTTGGCAGTATTTCTACCATCCTTGAAAGTCCTGAGGTTTTTTTAGGGTGTTTCAACATACCCTGCAGAGTTGCAAAAGTTCAAAATCACTGCCCTGGAGCAGTGTTCCCTACATTTTCTTTTTCTATTGAGACACCCACAAGGGATACGTGAAGTTCATATGGATAACATACTCTCATAAGCTGACTCAGGAATATAGTCATAACTATGAGATCCATTCTAATTTATAAAGGAAAGTAAATGCATCACAACAGATGATTTTCACACCAGTTGAGAACAACTTGTCTAGAGATCAGTAGTCTAACTAATTTGACTGATGGAAGTGATTTTAGTCTGATTTTAAAGTTAGTCTTTTTTTTTTTCTTTTTGGTCTTTTCGGATCAGATATAGTATAAATAACTAATCTCAAATGTACTCTCCACTCCAGTTCGATATTCCCATTTCATTCTTATAGGGCACATCCAGACATTACCATTCACACATGAAGTACCAGGAAGTTTATTTTGAGAGACCACGTTGTTTGCATTCATTCCTTCATTCAAAAATATTTAGTGAGGCTATTTGATGTGTTAGCTATGGTAGTCCCTGAATGACTGTATATGTTCCCCACCCTTGTAGAGCTTACAGTCTAATGGAAGTAGAAATTAATAGGAACAACTATGGAATTGTAACTGTGACCAACGTTAGGATGGCGAAATACAGAGTGCAGTAAGAGATTATAGGAAAATCTAATTTAAGAGAGAAAGGCATCCTGAGAAAGTGAGAGCGGAACATGGATTTGAGCATCGGTGACAGCTCTCAGTCTCTCGCCTGCTGGGTGCACCTGTGAAAACCATTTGCTGAGAGCCCACAGCAAGGAAGTGTCAGAGCTAGGGTCTAAATCCATAATCTGGCTCTGGAATTTATAATCCTAACTACTCTGTGTGTTGTTTCTTCATGATTACACTACATTTCCTAGTAATGTGCTGTGGAGTTGACGACGAGGTACAGTACAATAATAACAGTTACCAATAATAATAATAGAACACATTTTACGTGCCACATTCCTTTGATTTCATGACAATTCCGCAAGGAAGTTATTATTTTCAACATTTTACACGTGTGAACGCTGAGATTTAGAGACGTTAAACAACTTGGCCACGGATTATACATTTCAATGGGGCCGACTTCCTTGAGGATGAAAGGGTCATTCCTGTAAACAAAATAAGATTCTTGATTGGTCTTTGTAGCATCACTTTTGTATGCTTGCAATTCTTTTTTATGTGTTTTTGGGTCTTTTTGTTTTGTTTTTGCTTCCTTGTCCCTGGATATATTCCCAAGACTCCAATCCTCTGAGCAGCTTTTTTTTTAAGTAAAATTAATAATAGTCCCTAACTTGTTACTTAACAGTTTATGAATTATGATTATTTATTTTATCACTGAACCCTATGAGATAAATATTAACTTCACTGTGTAAACTACTTGGCCTTGACATGGAGTCCCCACGTGGAATATTATTGGATGTAGAATTTTTAACCATTACATGTAATTCTAAGAAAGAAGGAATCATTTCAAGGAAAAGTTACCATTCTTAGTAGGACAGGCTTCCCCACAACTTGCCACTCATGGGTTCAAGGGCAAATGATTATGGTCTTATAACGGAAGAACATGGCACATTTTCTAACACTTGGTAGATCTGGTTTCTCAGAGGCTATTTAATGTTACCTCTGGTTCAAGGCTAGTGGTTCTTGTTCAGTTATGTACGTGTAATATGTGATGAATTTGATTTGCTTGATTTTATGGCCTGCCTTCTTCAGTTAAAATCTGGCTTTGGCAATCGTACGGAAGAGATTCTATCAACTTAGTGCTAGTAACTGAATTAATTAGTTCATTTAATTTATTTTACATGCCACTAGCTTGAAAATTATATTATAGGAAAACCATCCAAGAAACAGGAATAGTTTTTACCAGAAAAACTGAGAAAAGGTTTTTTGCATATGATAATGAAGCTGTGAGGAATTAATTTAAAAGGAACTACAGGGACTAATAGTAATACCTATTTAATTCACCCTCATTCTTTAAGAGACCGTGCAACAAATAGGAAGAGTATAAAAAATACTTTCTTAGTCTAATCTTTGTATATGGCAAAATGATACATTTAATTCTTTTTTTTTAAGTTTACTTATTTATGTTGAGAGAGAGAGAGAGAGAGAAGCAGAGAGAGAGGGGGAGAGAGAATCCCACGCAGGTTTCGTGCTATCAGCACAGAGCCCGACGCCAGGCTCAAACTCACGAACCGTGAGATCATGACCTGAGCAGAAATCTAGAGTCTGACGCTTAACTGACTGAGCCACCCAGGACCCCTATATTGTTTTTAAATTTAATATGTGATCTAGACTTTTTAAAATTTGGTGATCATAGTTTTTGCACATCTTGACAATGCCAATATTGGGGCAGGACGTGGATAGTCAGTTTTAGTCTAAATATGTATCTTTTCTTAGGAGATACTGTTTTTCCTAGATTATGATTGATTATATATAATACATCATTTCATAAATGAGTCCATATCATATTCAACAGTAGCACAACATTTTTAAAATTTTTTTTTAACATTTATTCATTTTTGAGAGACAGAGAGAGACAGAGCAAGAGCAGGGAAGGGGCAGAGGGAGGGAGTCACAGAATCCGAAGCAGGCTCCAGGCTCCGAGCTGTCAGCACAGAGCCCGACACAGGGCTTGAACTCACGAACTGTGAGATCATGACCTGAGCCAAAGTCGGATGCTCAACCAACTGAGCCACCCAGGCACCCTGATAGCACAACATTTTTACATTAGGTTTACATTCTAGGCAGATACGGTGAAGTAAAAGATTTTGCAATTAAAGAAATAAATGAAAGAACAGTTTCATTCAGAGTACTTATTAAATATTACCTATTTGTCTGAGATTCAGAATTTTTCATTGGTAAGTGTCCAAACAATATCTTTAGAGTAACTTAAAACTTTAATACAAAAGTCAAGTTTAACCCCAATTTTCTTTCATCCTGCAGTGAGCCCACTAAATTCAGAACTAGAAATGGGGATGAGCTTCCCTAGGGAGACATCTTGTGTATAATGACTTACGAAAGAAACCCACTAGAAGGTGGTAATGGCAACATCCCATTTGCTGCCAAAGACTATGGTTTAATGTAAATACTCTGTTGCTCTTTAAGTAGGCCCTTATTAATGATCAGACAAGATCATTCTATACAGTTGTTCCTATCTCTAACTCTACTGTAACAGTGTTTGATGGGGGGGGGGGGATTTACCTAATGCTGTGTATGTATATTATTTGAACAATTGAAGAAAAAAGCTAACATAGAAATGATAGTACCAGTTTAAGTTTTGAAGGATTATTTCTTAAGATGAAACTAAATGAAAAGACTGTTTATTTTAGCTATTTCAGTGATCAACTGTTCTCTTACTCTTGTCTGAATCATGGGCCAGGCAGTAACCTACATCAGTGAGGCAGGCCAGATGTAATACAAATGGGAAAAGCAAGGACTCTGAAAAGCTGGAGAAAGCTTACCCATCCAAAAAGAAATGGTGAACGCTCTGTTCAGTTCATTGATGCCAAATTGGGTATCAGCCCAGGGTTGGCAAACTTACTTTTATTTTTTCCCTAAGAGAAAAGCTATAAATCTGGATGCTTACTTAAAATCTTTAACTTTTACAATGTTGGCACCTAAATGAAAAAATATAAACATTATTTGGGCCAAACAAAACATAACCTGTTGACCAATGTGTTTCACCAGTTGGCAACTTCTGTCAGGGAACTGCTTTCTTCCTTCCCATTCTTATTGTCACCTTGATAGTTTAGGACCACGTTTGCTCCCCGTTAAAATCTTCTGAGAGTCTCCCAACCTGCTCTCTACCTTCTGGGTCTCCCCACTGCAGTCCCACTTCATTGCCCCCGAATCAGTTCTCTTAAATATGACCTTGATCTTGACACTGCTCTTCCTCCAAAAGCTTCAGTAGATTCCTATCTCCTACTAAATAGTGCCTTTAGCCTGACACTCAAAATCTTTAACAACCAGTTCTTATATACAGCATAGCTTCCCTGGCTTCTAAGGCCTTTTGGGAATCCAGTAATTCAGTAAAACTCAGCCTTCTTGCTCTTTGCCTCCCAAGTTTTTGTTCATGCCTTCCTTTCGATTCTTGTTCTACCACTGTATCTGCATGATATCCAGTTGCCTTTCAAAGCTCAACTCATATCTTCTCTATGAAGTCTTCAGAATCCGTTTAAGTTTCTGTAGGCAGAGGAAAAGGTGAATGGGCATAGACCTGGGTTTGGAGTATTAACTCCACCTTTTCCTAGTTGTGTGAACTAAGCAAGGTACTTAATGTCCTTGAGCTCTAGTTTCCTCATTTTTATGTGAAATGTGCATAATAACACTCACCTTAGAGAGGGGTTGTGCACTGCATTGTCATGGTTATTATTCTCTCCTGATCCCATATCAAAATGTGTTAACCTTTTTCTGAACTAGATCTGTGCTGTCCAATACAGAAAGCACTAGTCATGTGGCTTTTTTAATTGAAATAGATTAAAACCAAATTAAATTGTAAATTATTTCCAGAGTCACATTAGCCACATTTGGAGCACTCAGTAGCTACACATGACTAGTGACTACCTTACTGGACAGTGCAGAATTATCGAACGTTTCCATCATTCACACGAAGTTATGTTGTTATATTGGACGGTACGGCTCCCAGTACTTAATAGCACTCATATAGCACTTAGAATATATTGCCTTGGATTGTCATTATTTATTTACTATCTTAACTCACCTACTAAATTGTAAAATTATATAAGGAATTATGTGATCAAGTATTACATATATTTATCTCCCACAGTGCCTTACACCAAGTAAGTACTTAGCAAATATGTAGTGAGTGAATAAAGGAATAAGTATCTGATTGATTTCTGTGTTCATATTATGAAATGGAAAGAAGCAATTAGAGCTGGAAGGGACCAAGTTGCTTAAATAACTGTTTCCAATCTTGCAGGTACAAGAATGCTTGAAAGACATGTGTTCTTTGTGCTACACCTAGAAGTTGGGTATACTTAGCTCCATATAAACTAGACACATATTTTTTTTTTACTATAAACTATAAACGAACCATGTATATGTAGTATGCTTCATTTAGGGTGCCTAGTTGTAATCAACAGAAACCAATTCTAGCAGTTTAGGTGGAAAAGATATTTGCTAAAGGATATTGGATAGGTCACAGAATCTTTAGGAAGATTGGAGATCCTGTGCCAGAGGTTAGGAACGTTGTCCCAAAACATACTGCGGAACTAATCCTAGCGAACTAATGCCGCTGCTTGGCGCAGATAACACAGCTTACACCATTGTCAACCTTCGATGTTGAATCACTACGTACTGTTATAGGACCTTCCTGGAAATTCTGTATTGCGGCCAGCATCCTCATTAGAATGGGAGCCCGTGGTGTCTCAGCTTCTTTGCTTCTCTAGCTTCAGATTCAAAGTTTGGGGTAGTAGTGTCTAATCCTCAGTAGCAGAACCTCAGTCATTGTTCATGCCCTATCTGCCAGGCAGGCTGGAAAAATGATACCCCCAAATTTTAGCATCTACAATTGAAGGATGGGTTTTTTTTTCTCATACATAGGAAAAGGGTTCAAATGCTAGTGACCCAAACCATTAAGAAATATCGACTTAGTAATATAAAATAATTACCAGGGGAAAGCCCCTTAAACTTAGCCTAATTACCTATTTTTAATATTTTTAAATACTAGTTTGCTATTGGGTTATTTTCCTCTTTGCTTGATAACCATAAGCAAATAGGAAAAGGGGGAAAAAATCTATGAAAGAAGCCTGAGGTAAAGACTATGGCTCTCTTACTTTTAACTTTTTCTATAGATTTGGCTACCCAAATATCCATGCACACTCTTATTTTCCATACAGATCATAGTCGGTCTCTCCCTCTAGAAAGACAACCTTAAAATGCCATTCATTTACTGCATGCAAATTGAAATCTAGGATGTTTGAATGATGTGTAGCTGTCTTTCTTATATCCAGATGGGGCTTTCCATGTTATAGTGACCTATAAACCTAAAGGTAAGTCATCTGTTTACAATACATTCAATTTAAATGGTAGAGTAGCAACAGGATAATGAAAATCAAAATTCTCATATAGAAGAGAGAATAGGAAATACAAAGCAATGAATTGTCCACAAGAGTGATCAAATCCCACTTGGAAGGAATGGCAAAGATTGACAGTACAATACGTTCCTTGGTTTATTTATCTGGCATCCTTGGTTCTGTTTTCTGGAAAAGTATTTCTTTGTCTTTATTCTTCATTGACCACAAAGATTTGCATTGAAAACGAGGCTGTATAGTATTCACTGCCTGCTTCTTGCTAGTGCACATTGGGAAACTCAGTAGTTACCTTAAGAGTTGAACAGACTTGGGGCGCCTGGGTGGCTCAGTCGGTTGAGCGTCCAACTTCAGTTCAGGTCATGATCTCGCGGTCTGTGAGTTCGAGCCCTGCGTCAGGCTCTGTGCTGACAGCTCAGAGCCTGGAGCCTGTTTCAGATTCTGTGTCTCCCTCTCTCTCTCTGCCCCCCCCCCTCCACTCATGCTCTGTCTCTCTCTCTCTCTCTCTCTCTCTCTGTCAAAAATAAATAAACATAAAAAAAGTTTTGTTTTTTTTTTTTTTTTTTTAAAGAGTTGAACAGACTTTTCCAACTGGGCTTAGTTTTTCAAAAGTTCAATAGCTGTACAGTCTGTTTAATTCCAGTCAGTTTCATTTATGAGTAACTTTAACCAAACACCTCATTTGACAAAGATTTTAAGCCTTAAGATTCTGTTCTTTTAGTTTGTAGCCTCTGTGCTCTGCCCACTTCCTTTGCTCTCAGTTTAATGGCATCTACCTTGATGTCATCTGAAAACAATGGGTTTGTGTGGGAAGGCAACGCCTTAATCCATTTTGGCCAGCAGTCTCTCTCAGCTTTCGAATGGCAAGACCCCACTTATTTATACATAATTTTCTTACTGCAAGTTTAGAATGATTTCACATTATTCCAGTTTTCAAAAAAAGATTTGTATGGCATTTTATAATTTTTGAAACTGTCACATAGATTATAGTATCAGATCTTTATTCATCACTTCTCGGGCCTATTTCTGGGCCGTGTTCTATTTCATTGATCTACTTATCTATTCTTCCACCAATACAATATTGTCTTGATTTCTGTAGTCTTGAAATTTGATGGTGTCAGCCTCCAACTTTATTCTTTGTTTTTAATATTATATTGACCTTTCTGGGTCTTTTGCCTCTCCATAATAAACTTAAGAATCAGTTTGTCAGCATCTACAAAATAACTTGCTGGCACTTTGATTGGGATTGCATTGGGTCTATATATCAATTTGAGAAGAACTAACATCTCAACAATATTAAGCTTTCATATCCACAAACATGGAATATCTTTCCATTTATTTAGTTCTTTGATTTAATTCATCAGAGTTTTGTAGTTTTCCTCATATTATACCTAACATTTTATTTTTTTATATGCTAATATACATGATATTGGTTTTTTTATTTCAAATTCTGTTTAGTCATTGCTGGGATATAGGAAAGAAACTGACTTTTGTATATTAACCTTGTGTTTTACAACTTTGCTATAATTATTAGTCTAGGAGTTTTTATATCTATTTTTCCACATTTTCTGCATAAACATTATACTATCTGTGAGCAAAAACAGTTTTATTTCTTCCTTCTCAATCTGTATAATTTGTATTTCTTTTTTTTTCTTTTAACTTTTCTTTTTTTTTTTTTTTTTTTTTTTTTTTGTGGTCTTATTGCATTAGTTAGAATTTCCAGTATGCTGTTGAAAAGGAGTTAGAGAAAGAACATACTTGCCTTGTATTGAATCTTGGTGGGAGAGCTTTGAGTTTCTCACTATTAAATTTGTTGTTGGCTTTAAATTTTTTATAGAGCTTTTTTATCAACTTGAGAAAGCTCTATTCCTAGATTACTGAGTTTTTATCATGAATGCATGTTGGATTTTGTCAGATGCTTTCCTGGGTCTACTGATAGGATCATGGGCTTTTTCTTTTCTAACTTGTTTGTGTGATATATAACATTAAATAATTTGTGAATACCGAACCAGCATTGCATAACTGAGATAAATCCGACTTCATCATTTGACTTGCTAATATTTTGTTGAAGGTTTTGAGTCTGTTTTCCTGGGAGATAATGGTCTGCAGTTTTTGTTCTTATAATAGCCCCTTTGTTTTACAGATGAGGATCAAGACACAAAAGAGTCAAGGTCCTTTTTAACTTCGCAAATCCATAATTTTTCACTCTATATTTAATACTATTTGCTGTGGCGTCATTTGATGAAATCTCCACTTTTTGCTATGGATAGATCCAAAGTGACATGTTGAGAGATAGAAATGCAAATATATATAATAAGGAATAGCTATTTCTGACACATTTGTTTGAATTTTATCATAAGTATACTTTTTTTTCATCTTTATGGTAATTTTTTAAAGTTCTTAATTTTGATTCTGATACCATCTTTATGGTAATTTTTTAAAGTTCTTAATTTTGATTCCAGTATGGTTAGCACAGAGTGAGTGTTATATTAGTTTCAAGTGCACAACGTAGTGATCCAACAGTTCTATGCATGACTCAATGCTCGTCCTAAGTGTACTCTTTAATCCCCATCACCCCCACCCACCTCCCCTCTGGTAACCATCAGTGTGTTCTCTATAGCTAAGAGTCTGTTGTTGGGTTTTTGTTTTTTTCTTTTTCTTTTTTTGTTTTTTTGTGGTTTTTTTGGGGGGGTTTTTTGCCATCACGTTCATGAAGTCAGAAGTTAGCAATAAATTAACATTTTCCCATTTTTCATAATAAAACAACAAAGCATGAATTGGTCTGAATCTCAACAATGTTCATAAAACAGTTTATTTTAAGTTTATTTGGACATGCAGTGAGAACATGAGATGAGGTTTCAAGTCACTGGTTACTGTGGAATCAGAAATTAGTGTCCAAAATACTAAAATTTTTTTTTTTAACGTTTATTTATTTTTGAGACAGAGAGAGACAGAGCATGAATTGGGGAGGGGCAGAGAGAGGGAGACACAGAATCCGAAACAGGCCCTGGGCTCTGAGCTGTCAGCACAGAGCCCGAGGCGGGGCTTGAACTCATGGACCGCGAGATCATGACCCGAGCCGAAGTCGGCCGCCTAAACGACTGAGCCACCCAGGCGCCCCCCAAAATACTAAATAAGATGGAAGGCAGGCTGCTTTGAGAAATAAGCATAGGCTTTGACATTGCTAGGGTTTGGGTTCAAGTGTAACATGTGTCACTTGCTAGCTGTGTAACTTAGGCAGTTTCCTCAAAAAGAAAATGATAGTGATAATAACCACCAGGTAACACTCTTATGAGGACTAGAAGCAGGTAGATTTTACATCCAAACGTCTCCACATACAAGTAAGTCAAGACACAATAGCTCTTTCTTTCCTTCCTTTGATGTGAATTTAGTAATTGAATTTTTCCCAACTTTTATTGTGAAATATTTTAAACATTCAAAAAGAGCGTAGTAAAGTGAAT
The DNA here is from genome assembly GCF_024362965.1 of Panthera pardus. Taxonomy (NCBI): domain Eukaryota; kingdom Metazoa; phylum Chordata; class Mammalia; order Carnivora; family Felidae; genus Panthera; species Panthera pardus. Next base: position 49,259,447 of record NW_026527002.1, read on the forward strand.
GATTGACCAGTTTTTCTTTGACTTTATCTTCCGGTCTCTTCCCTGCTTCCCTTTCTCTCTCTCTCATGCACACACAGTATGCATTTTTGCTGAGTATTTGAGAACAAGATAAGATAAGCATGTATCTCCTAATTAAAAAAACTACATAAACAATAAAATTAACAAAAAATCGCTATCATCTAATGTCTCTTCCTAACGCAGTTTTTTCAGTTATCCCCAAATTGCATTTTATGGCTTTTTGTTATATTTTTTCCTCAATGCAGGATCTAGTCAAGGCTCATTCATTGCATTTGATTGTTAGGTAGAATCTTAAACAGTACTTTTACCTGTTGTTGTTGTTGTTTTTCCATGATACTAACTATTGAAGAATCCAGACAAAGTTGTCTTATAGAATATCTAACAATCTGGATTTGTTTGATTGTTATCTCTATTCCCTGTCTTCCCTGTTAACTGGACATTAGATCTAGAGACATGGTTAGTTTCGGTTTAAATGTCACAGGTGAGGGGGTGCCTGGGTGGCTCAGGCTCAAGTCAGTTAAGCACTCGACTCTTGGTTTTGGCTTAGGTCATGATCTCACAGTTCATGAGTTTGAGCCCCACAGGGGGCTCCGCACTGACAGTGCAGAACCTGCTTGGGATTCTCTCCCTCTCCCTGTCTCTCTGCACCCCCCACTCGTGCTCTCACTCTCTCTCTCTCTCAAAATAAGTAAATGAAAACTTAAAATTTTTTAAAAATAAAATAAAATAAATTAATGTCACAGGTGACATAAACTTTATACATCCATCAGTAGACACATAATAAGTTTTCTGACTCTTAGGTATGCTCATTTTGATCACTTGGTTTAGAGATGACTGCCGCTTTCCTTCTAGGGAGGAGGAGATATCTTTCCCTTTATAATTACTAAATAATCACTGAGGTAATACTTTGGTGCCATGTGAATATCCTATTTCCCCAAAACCTTTCATCAAATGATTTTACTTATTTATTTTTTAATTTTTTAAATGTTTATTTCTTTTAGAGAGAGAGAGGGAGACAAAGTGTGAGTAAGGGAGGGTCAGAGAGAGACACACACACACAGAATCTGAAGCAGGCTTCAGGCTCTGGGCTGTCAGCATAGAGCCCAATGCCGGGCTCGAACTCACAGACTGTGAGATCGTGACCTGAGCCAAGTTGGATGCTTAACTGACTAAGCCAGTCGGGTGTCCCTCATCAAATGATTTTAACATCCAGTACTGATCCTTGCCTGAATCATTACATCAGGAATAGTAATTTTTTTTAATGTTTTTATTTATTTGAGAGAGAGAGAGAGAGAGAGAGAGAGAGAGAGAGAGAGAGAGCGCGCACCAGCAGGGGAGGGGCAGAGAGAGAGGGAGACACAGAATCCAAAGCAGGCTCCAGGCTTTGAGCTGTGTCAGCACAGAGCCCAACGCGGGGCTCAAACTCACCAACCGTGAGATCATGACCTGAGCTGAAGTCAGACACTTAACTGACTGAGCCACCTGGGCACCCTGGGAATACTGATTTTAATTTAATTCTTATCTGAAAGACAGCTGAGCTTTTTTAAATAAACTATTTAAAAATATGTATATTAACTTAGTCCCTTTACATTATGCCATATGGTATAAATTAATTTAGTATTGATAATTTTCATACACTTATTTTTTACTGATGGCATGAAATATTTTTCTATTTTTCTATAGATGAGCATTTTCAACTTATTCATTGTTTTTTAAATAAAAATAAGTGGTTTCATTAATGGTATATTTATACTATGGTGAATTCTAGTACTGCATATTAATTTCACATGCAAAGAGCAAACTAAAATGAGTTACAGATGAAAAAGGATGTCAGAAATTAGAGACATCAAAAATCTGTCTCTATGAGGAGACTAAGGAGATACGATGACAAAATATACTGTGACATGGATTAGAAAAAAAAATTTAGATTAAAAACCAAGGGGATCTCAGTAAAGCATACATTTTAGTCAATAGCCATGTATCAGTATTAGTTCATTAATTATGACAAATGTACCATAGCCATGTAAGATGTTAATAATAGGGAAAAATAGGTGTAGAGTATACTGGAATTTTCTGTACCATTGTACCAATTTTCCTGTAAATCTAAAGCTATTCTAAAATTAGAAGTTTATTAAAAATTATATTAATGTTTTTAAAATCTGAATCTGAAGTTTAAGAGCAATGATTAAAATTTCTTTAGGCATACTAATAAGATAGAAGCGATGAAAGCAGTTATAAAAAAAAATACCAAATGCAGAGTTTTAATTAAGAGGACTGTATTCAAAGTGATAAATATTTAAATGATGCTGAAAAAAAGAAAAAATTACAAAACTTAGAACCCATTAGTTTCAAGAGAATGGAATACTGTGTTATGGCTAGTGTCTGTGTATCTCCCAGAATTAGTTAGGTTATGCTGTGATAACAAATGACTCAGAATTATCAGTGGCTTAACTCAAAGAATTCATGTCTCACTCCTTCTGCATGTCCATTGAGTGCCATACTTGTGGCTGTGCTCAGGGACCCAGGCCAGTGGAGGTGCCTGTTGCTATCTGCTTCCACATAGAAGAGGGGGGACATGGTGACTCTCGCTTCAGCTGTTGAAGCTTCTGCCCTGAAGTTACAAGGGCCAGTTTTGCCCGAATCTCCCTGGGCTTAGCAAGTCACATGACCACACCTAACTTGGCGGGGGAGGGGGGGGGGAGGTGAATATATTCAAACAGACCTAATGTCTATCGTAATTGTGACTCCTGTTTGTCGCTCACTGTATTGTAGCTATTGACTCCACAACTGTCGTGATAGTTACGACAAAGCTGTTGGAACAAACGGATTTGTGGCAAACTCTGAAGCAATCTTAGAAATCAACTGCTACTTTCTGTTAATTTCTATTATTTTGATTGTTGATGCAGATCCTGGTTTAGCTCAGAAGAAATGATCAGATATTTGCGCCTGTTTTGTTGAGATTTTCAGAGGTTTGAATTGCATGTATTATAGTAAGAAGCCCTGACAAACATAAGTACACATCTTTTATATGCAATTATAGTACTACTCATGAGTATCCCAGAATTGGAAGTCCTGCAGGTCAAACAGGTAAATAAATCTACCTCCTTCATGTTTTGATATATAATCTGCAGATGGGAAGTTATGTCCACAGGGGCCACCATAGAGGTGGGAGGGAGTGCTGGAGTTGATTCTTAAACTTGAAAGTTGGAGGAGTTGGAGGGGTTAGGTGGAATAAAGTTCCATTTGAAAATCTTCTACTAAAGGGAAACTAGCCGCTCTGGACCTCCGTTTTCTTATCGCTACAATAAAGGGGTACATAAACCACAAAGTACACTGGATTCCTGAGACAGCTTCTAAAATTCTATGTATCGATAATTTTAGAAATTCTGATTTTTAATGCATTTTTATATTCTCTAAATGTGATGCAAATGGCTTCCCTAAATTATACTCACTCTGGGAAATGGTAATGTTTAATAAAATGCAAAATCAGTGCCTTATTAACTCAACGCACATAAATTGTGGCCAAAACTAAAATTAAAGTCAGTTTTTAGAAAATACCAACCTCTCCCACCTGTTTCTGTAAATCGTTTCCCACACTAATTGTCAGGAGAATCCTGACTCTACAGTAACCCTGCCTGCAAACAGGAGACGAGACCTTCCAAGGGCTAGGAAGCAGGAATGGGTTCTGTGGACACAAGATTTGGAAAGAAGCCCCCATAACACTAAGTTCGGCGTTTCATTTTGAGCCTCATCTGGGGGTTTAGGAAAGTTTCCAAATCAGTAGCAGGGGGGACCTTTAGTCACTCAAAGAGTTTTCAGATATTATTAGGGGAAACTGACCCTTTGTTGTTTATTTAATCAAGTGGCTTTCTTTGAATACACAGGGTGCCAAGTGAATGAGTCATCAGACTAAGCAGAACAGAATAACAAGGACACCTCCTGTGTTCGGCTTTCTGCCTGTGATGTTTGGCAATTCAAGAACTTAGTTTTTACCTGCAGGCATCTTCTGCAAATGCACTATGGTTCAATATACCTACCAGAGTGGTTTTAAGGGCTCTACCCCAATATAATCTGGGTCTTAGTCCTATAGGTTGCTGAGTATTTTTTTTAATTTTTTTTAAACGTTTATTTATTTTTGAGACAGAGAGAGACAGAGCATGAACAGGGAAGGGTCAGAGAGAGAGGAAGACACAGAATCCGAAGCAGGCTCCAGGCTCCGAGCTGTCAGCACAGAGCCCGACGCAGGGCTCGAACTCACGGACCGTGAGATCATGACCTGAGCCGAAGTCGGATGCTTAACCGACTGAGCCACCCAGGCGCCCCTACTATCTGAGTATTTTTAAACATCCAAACATAAGCACATATCTTATATGTATATATGTATATATGTATATGTATGTAATGTGTATATACACACACACACGTATGTATATCTTTAAAAACATTTTTTAATCATGGCTGTTGAGTTCCTATGCATAATTTCAGTGGGTCCATTCCTATGGTCACAATAGGTAATTTTTATAGAGCTTGCCAGTTAGAAGAAAATGTATCTAAAAAATCACCTATTGCTGCCTAACAGTTTTCACAAATTTAATAGCTTAACACAACACTCATGTATTAGTTAATTAATTAGTTAATTCATTAATTAAGTAGTTCATTTGTCAGTTCATTAGTTCTGTAAGCCACACATCTGGGATGACATGGCTGGGTTTTCTGCTTAGGATATCACATGGCTGGGGCGCCTGGGTGGCTCAGTCGGTTAAGCGGCCGACTTCGGCTCAGGTCATGATCTCGCGGTCCGTGAGTTCGAGCCCCGCATTGGGCTCTGTGCTGACAGCTCAGAGTCTGGAGCCTGCTTCAGATTCTGTGTCTCCCTCTCTCTGACCCTCCCCCATTCATGCTCTGTCTCTCTCTGTCTCAAAAATAAATAAACGTTAAAAAAAAATTAAAGAAAAAAGAGGGATATCACATGGCTGAAGTCAGGTGTTGGCTGTGCTGAGTTATTGTCTGGAGGCTCTGGGGGAAAACTGCTTTCGGGGACATTCAAGTTGTTGGCCAAATCCAGTTCCTTGCAGTTGGAGGCCGAGGTCTCCGTGTTCTTGCTGCCTCACAGCAGCTAGAGGCTGCTCACAGGTTCTTTCCACACGATCCCCTCCATCTTGAACCAAAAAGGTGCACTGAATCCTTCGTGTTTCAGATCTCTCGCTGACTCTTCTGGAATTAGCCAAAGAAAGCACTCTGCTTTTAAAAAGGTTCATGTGGGTGTGTTAGGCCCACTCAGATAATTTCCCTATCTTTTTTTTTTTTTAATTCTTTTTAATGTTTATTTATTTTTGAGAGAGACAGAGACAGAGTGTGAACTGTCTGGGGAGGGGCAGAGAGAAGAGGGAGACACAGAATCGGAAGCAGGCTCCAGGCTCCGAACTGTCAGCACAGAGCCCGACGCAGGGCTCGAACTCACAGACCACGAGATCATGACCTGAGCGGAAGTCGGATGCTTAACCGACTGAGCCACTCAGGTGCCCCTAATCTCCCTATCTTTAGATCAACTGATTAGTAACCTTAATTACATCTGCAAAGTCCATTTTGCTGTATAAAGTAACATAATCATGGGTCCATCTTAGAGTTCTGGCTACTACACTGACTTCATGTAGACACCAAATCCTCTGTTATCCAGATTCAGTTTTTAGGTTGGCTGACATGACAAAGCTTTTGGAGCATTAAATGTGAATCACCATGATCAATCATATTTAGGCTAAATTACTTTCATTGTGAATGTGATGCAAAGGATTTGTAATACTGAAAAATACATTTACTTTTTAAATAAGTCTATTGTGTATCAGACATAAGGAGCTACTATAAACGCTCAGTGTATTGCATAGAATCCTTTGATTCCATCGGATGACAATAAGTCACATTATCTCCTTAATGTATGCTGTTAATCATGGTCTTGGTCATAGACTAATGACACAAACTCATAGACTTTATAGCTAAAAGAGAGCAGAAATAATCTGTCACCCCCTGCCCCCATTCCTTGCCATTTTCATAAATGAGGAACCAGAGACTCAGGGAATATGACTCAGGGAAAACCAGAGTCAGCTAGTTAGTGGTAGAGATTGGCCTGGAAAACATGTTTTCTGATTCCCTACCTGGTAGTCGTAGTAACGACAGTACCATTAATTGAAGATTTTCCGTGTATCAAGCACTTTCCTAAGCACTTTAAATATATTATTTTTCTTATTTTCACAAAAATCCTATGAGGTAGGCATTATTGTCTCTGCCATTAGACAGGTTGAGAAAACTGAGTCAGAGGGAGTAAGTAACTCGCTCGATGTCACCCAGCTTGTATGTGGTTAGGTGGGGGTTCAAAGAGAACCAGTCTGACCCCAGGGCCTGACCCCTTGAGCGTGCCCCACTCTTTCCACCTCACCAGCTGCCTCTAACAGGGCCTTCCGTGCAGGCTACCCATTGGCTGTATTCTGATAACAAATCAGCAAAAAGCAGAGAATCGGGAGTCAGGGAACTGTGTATAAACTTTAGTTCTGTCACCTTGTGTAAGCTGCCAGGGCCCATGGACGCTGTGTCTGTAAAATGGGGACTGTTAGAGTTGTTCTACAGAGAATGCAGGTAAAAAGCAGTCTGTAAACATGAGGATTACACTCTCATTGTATTGTCCTTTGACAAATGGTCGCTGGTCCTCATCAACCTGTAATAGCAGGTTTTCAAGTTACTCTTATTGTGGTGGAGACCGATATCAAAAGGCTGTGTGTCCTTTAGGAATCTCATTTCCTTCGAAAGCCGGGTTCCTGTACATATCCTCATTCCACGTTTCCAGCTTCACTGAAGGGGTACGTCTCACTTGGAGGTGATGTATCGTACGGATGCCACACGGAGAGGCCAGGATCCTAGCCCTTGGCTGGGCTCTTGAACAACAGCCTGGCACCTTCCGTGACTCCAGTTCACCCCTGGACAGAATTATATGACTTTTAGGTGTAGCCATTTGGGGATCATTGTCAAATGGTCATAAATATTAAATGTATGAGTACCAAGAGTCTCTTCCTCATCCCTACTCTTTCTTAAAAAACATTTTCCCTTTTTTGTGTATATGTGCATTTTTGCTCTACTATTTGAAAGCAAGTTTCAGACAGTAGAACATTTCAGGTCTAAATACTTCCTCATATATCTATAATGATAAGGAAATTTTTATAATACATGCCCTTATTATTAGGAAAATTAACTATTTTCCTATCCTGTCTAATATCCAATTCATGTTCAGATTTTCCCTATTTGTCCTTAAATTGCTTTTAGAATGTTTTGCTTTTAGTATTTCTTGTTTTATTTTTTCCCAAAAAGAAGTCAAAATATACTCATAGCATTTAATGGTTCTATCTCTGTGATATTTTAAAATCTGGACCAATTCCCTGGCCTTGTTAGTTTGTTTATTTTGATGATGTTAACTTTTTTTTCCCCCACGATATTAACTTTTTAAAGAGACTAAGCCAATTCTCTTGAACAAAACCCCATGTTCTGGGTTTGTCTAATTTTTTTTTTTATTGTATCATTTATCTTTTACTCTATCCTCTGTGTTTTTGAAAGCTATAAATTGGTTCCAAAGACCTGATTAGAAACAGGTTGTGTATTTTTGTCTGGAATAACTCGATAGGTGGTACGAGGTACTAGGTATGTTATATCAGGAGGTACATTATGATTGTCCCACTATGAGCGCTACTAAGTTTGATCACTTAATTAGGATGGTGATACGTGTCTGGTTTCCCAGTTTTAAAGTACGTGTTTACCTTTAACAAGTAGAACTAAACTATGAAATGATTTTGGGTGGGGGCGCTAATGTGAATATCCTTTCATCTAATGCTGTTAGCATCCATTGATGTGCTTTATCTGAATCATTTATTGCTTTGGAGGTTGCAAATTGGTCATGTAAAATTTTTATCAGTCCTTTTATATTTATTAACTAACATGTCTCTGTAAAGAAGAGACTTCCCTCATCAGTAAGAAGGGATGCTTTAGAATGTCTTACAGTTCATATCAGTACAACATGTTTACCATCGATTTTCTAAAATATCAGCCTTGGATTACGGAACTGAGTTGTAGATCGGTCATAGTTGATATGTGATATAAACTTTTTAGAGCATTTTGATGTACATTAAGATTGAAAGTGGAGAATAGATGAAGTTGAAAGCAGTGTTTCAAAATGGTGAGCAAATATTCTAAGAGGCGTGGTGAGAGAAATTTCAAGAAGTTACAGTCAATATCAGCAAATGTTTATCGATCTAAAATGAAATTACGAATAGAGGCACTAAAAGAGCTTATCGTCCCCCAAAATCTAATGGTATGCATGGTCAGTGTAGATATATATTTAGTCCCGACAAGAAGTAAATTAATGCAAATAGTTTGGACCGTCACCCTGTTGCCCCACCTTTAGTAATCTCTACACATTCCTACCACTGCTCTTCAACATGCTTTGGTTATTTGTGCCATCCCTTAACTGCCCATGGTCATTCCTTTCTTCATGCCTTTGTCCATGCCCTTCCCTTGGCCCCAAACACTTCCTTCTTGCCTCTTAGGTCCCAGTGTGCCCGTCTCTCAAGCCCAACTAAAATCCCACTCTGTCTGTGAAGCTCCTTCCTCCCTGACCTCTCCAAATCACTAGCACACTCTGTCACATCTGTGGTCCCTGACTCAGTTTCCTGTTTGGTCTTCCAATTGGCCGCTCTAAGTAAGTCTCATATTCAAGCTGTTGAAGGTGCCTGAGGACATGACTACCCATGACTCCAAATTAGAAAGCTCTTTTCACCTGGTATTGCTGGGGGCGGGGGGGGGGGGGGGGTGTTCCCTTTGAGAGTCTCTGAAAGTTACCAACAGATGGGAAACTATTATCAGAGAGGCTGTCTCCCTTATTTGGCTTTCTTTGCCCTCTACTATCGATCACTCTACAAAATCAGGTTTTTGTATGAAAGTGAAGGCTGGAATTGAGGTTAACCCATGACCTATTCTTTGGAAATAAAGTCAAGCCCTAATCATTTCACTATGATCAAAAGAAAGGAAAGGAAATTAAAAAAAGACAGGTATAACTCAACCTTGCCTTTAAATACTACGGATGAAAACAAAGCTTATTTTGTTTTCCTTAGGTTGAAACTTTATGTTCCTCTTGTTACCGATTTGAACACTGCTTTAGACGGAAACAAAACAACAGTATTTTTTTAGTGGCAGTATTTTGTGCTTCTTGAAGACTTTTTAGAATATCTGCATCCCACTCAACCAGACACTGTTTCAAATACCTTTTCTCTCTGTCTCCTTAATGAGAGCACTTTGTGTTTTACGCAGTTCTTTCCACCTGAGGACCTTCACCACGTTGGCTGCTTATGATTCGCTACCAGATGGTGGTGGTACAACTGTCATGCCTCTTGTCTTCTGTCTGTGCAGAAGCCGGCGGTAAAAAGCTCCGGAGCACCGTCCAGCGAAGTACAGAAACGGGCCTGGCTGTGGAAATGAGGAACTGGATGACTCGGCAGGCGAGCCGAGAATCTACGGACGGCAGCATGAACAGCTATAGCTCAGAAGGAAAGTGAGTGAGGCCAGCGTGACGCGCGTCTCTTCTGTGCCTTTGCCTGAGACCATCTTCTGTCTCACTCTCTGCCCTTTCCCAGAAGCTAACTCACACACTCCACAGCACCACTTTCACATTCCTTGGCTGATTTGCTGTGAGGAGGACTTCTTTTTTGCTCACCTGCCACTGAGAAATGTGACCTATGTGGCTTTTTATATCAAAGGAGCTAGGTTTGGGGACAAAGTGTCTTGCTTTAACAGCGAGACGCTAAAATGTGACTGTCACAACACAGGCACATGAAAGTTTGCCCTCACTTGACATAATATGGAGAAGGAATAAGACAGAATAAGCCCTCGTGCCACACCACATGCTAATTTTTAAAATCTTGGCTCTTATTACTAAAAATTATAGAACGCCGGATACATACTTAGTTCCACGAAGTAACAAGCAGTTCAGACTGATGTAAGGCCACAAAGTAAGCTGGTGAGCCTCTCCTTTATGTAGTTAGCATATAGCTTTTCCTTGAATCAGCTGTATCTGAGATATTTTTAAAGCAT